>NC_046167.1:80862678-80887678 GCF_011064425.1 Rattus rattus
TGTATGTGTGGTGTGTGTATGTTTGTGTGTGTGGTACATGTGATGTGTGTGTGTATGTGTGTGTGTGGTGTGTGTGTGTATGTGTGGTATATGTATGTGTGTGTGTACATGTGATGTGTGTGTATGTGTGTGTGTGTGGTGTGTGTATGTGTGGCATGTGTGGTGTGTGTGTGATATGTGTGGTGTGTGTGTATGTGTGTGTGTAGTATGTGATGTTTGTGTGTATGTGTGTGTATAGTATGTGGTGTGTGTGTGTATGTGTGGCATGTGTGGTGTGTGTGTATGTCTGTGTGGTATGTGGTATGTGTGGTTTGTGTGTGTGTGTGTATGTGTGGTATGTGTGTGGTATATGTGGTATGTGTGTGTGGTATGAGTGTGTGAGTGTGTGTGTGAGTGTGTGTGTGTGTACTTGTACTCTTGAGTATGATACCTGCAGAACCCAGGAGATGTATCAGATCCTTGGGAACAGGACGTACTGACAGCTGTGAATGAACCTATGTACATACTGGGAACCAAACTCCAGTATTTTCTCCATGAACTATCTGTATGCTTAACCACTGAGCCATCCCTCCAGCCCGCATCGACAGATTCTAAATCAAGTGCACACAGAACACAAAGAACAAATTAAAACAAACGTGAACGAAAGCGAAAGTGTGTAACTGTAACTACCTCTACAGTTCATACACACCCTCTGTATTTTGGGTTCTGGCTGAGGGGATCCTTCCAGAGCAAGGAGACACCATGGTTTATACCCAGCGTGCGGCGACTAAGGGCAGGGAGAAGGGAGACCTTTCTGGCTCTGCATGCACAGCTGTCTTGAGTGTCAAGTCTACCGCCATACTATCTGCATGTTGTTAAAATTGTTCTAATTTATCAAGGGTTGGTGTTGTTGCTCTTTTAGGCTGCCTGATGTATAAACTGCCGAGAGACCAGGAGGTAGACAGAGTCCCTGGTAGGAAGACAGACAGGGAGAGGAGTAACCACTAGTTATAGAGGCCACTTACCAAGATGGCTACTTCTTCCTCACCCTCCTGACTTAAGACAAAATCTTGGCAGCTAAAACAAAGGTCTTGTGGGTTTTTGTCCCCCAACCAGCAGGCTTGCTGATGATGAACTGGATTAACAAGATCAAGGACAGATTACACAGCAATTGCCCACCATCCAGTTGGCCATCCCTTCTTCAAGATGGCTGACTTAAGTTAGGGGAGGACTCTTCAGAGACTTTAAAACTCCCCGGTGGATTTCCAGCTCTGCTTTGCAGGGGATCTTTTTCTCTGCTTGTCTGCTGCACACGTGTGTGCTTCCTCACCCCCATAAATGCCTCCCTTCAACTGCTAATCTGCCTGCTCCTGTCGGAGTGTCTGAGATCTCTCCACTGCTACCCTTAGCTGGCAAGGAAGACAAACCTGTTCTAGAGCCCTAGACTGTGTCATTGTCAGAGGAACGTGTGTGGCGGGGAAAAGCATAGGATACGAGGAGTTAAGTCTATTGAAGTTCCAGACACTCCAGGGGACTGCAATGTGTTCTCTGTGTATAAACCATCGAGGACTCTCCTGGGGCAGCACTGCAACTATCTTAGTGTCTGTCACTCAAGGGAAAAGGGAAGCATCAAATCCACAGGCAATGATCCCAGATGGTCACCAGAGGGCAATCAAGGACCAAACTGGGACTGTGGCTAGGCCTCTGGACTAGGAAGGCAGGAAATTCACATCCGCCAGAGAGCATGGCCCTGGATAAAGCTATTCTCCAGATTTCCTAAGACTGAGCAAGCAGGAAAAGAAGCTGCCTAGAATCAAGCCTTCCAAAGTCCCCACGCTTGTGGATATGCCTCTAATCACCTCAGAGAGGCCTGGGACCTCCCGTGAACGCTGCTGATGAAGGAAAGGTCTTCTCTATATGCATATAGTCCTGTACACCTCCTAGCTAGAGTCATAGAAAAGGTATACCACATGGTTTAGGGTCTTGGGAGTTTAAGAAGAATGTCCCACAGTCCAAGAATCCATTGATCCAATCACGCTTGGCTCGCGCAAGCCTCCAATAGCCCCCGCAGCTCCAAGGAAGCCTGACAGACAGGCCTGTCTTGTGGTGCCCCGCCTCCTTCCTCGCACCCTCCCATTCTGGTCTATCCCTGCTCTGAGCTGACAGCCTTCTGCCTCCCTTGGTGATAAAGGGAGTTGCAGCTTCTTGGAGGGACTGAGGAGTTTCAGGAGACTCACCAGAAAGTCAAGAGGCCTTTCTCACTGAGTTTAATGTAAACCTTCAACAAATGCCGGGCCTGGGGTGGTTGCAGTGGGGTCTCCTGTAAGGTGCATCACGGACACAATGACACGGCTTTCCCGGATTGCTACTTGTACTCCTCTGGGCTTTCCTGGTGAGACAGCCGCCCATCACCCATGCTTCTGTGAGTAACCTAAACAAATCGGCTTACCAATCAGCAACGGTTCATTGCCCTGGTCCTGCATCATCTCCTGCATCATCGGCGTCTTATCTGAGGTGAAGAGGGCTTTTGTTACCAGCCCTAGGCCTTGGGTTTCCAGCTCTCCTGTCTCTTTTAGGAAAGAATAGACTGCACAGATTACAGAGTAGCAAGAATATTCTAATCACAGAAAGACAACAGTATAGATTAGAGGGACACATTGTTAGGAAACGGCAAGGCTGAAGGAACTCCAGGGCCCAGGTTATTGATTGGATCTGGTTTTTAATGGGGACTCAGGAAAGGAGAGCTGATGGCTAAAGTTACCATTTAAGGTTAAGATTTGGGTGGGCTTTTTTTTTTTTTTTGATTGACAGGTTATTATAGAACCGTTTTTCACTGTGCTTGTCTCTTCCCATAATGCACCTATTTTATCTGCATGATCAATTTTACAGAGGCATAAGATGGTAAGTAGGGAATTCTCCCTAAAAGTTCACTTCGAAGGCACAGTTTGCCTTATACAGAACCCCAAGACAGTTCACATTCAATTGTCCTTTTCACTCTGGTACCTGGTATTATCTGACGCATCTGTTTGGTGGTTGGTAAGGGGAAGTCTACTGTGTTATCCAGTGTGGTATGCATGCTCAATGCAAGCAGGGGTTTGAAGTTGCCAACCAGTTGGTAGGTGCACTGTTTGGAGAGGAGCGGTGTTCACTGTAAGTGCAGGAAAGGATCTCAGGGTGCCAAGTGCGTTATTCAAAGGGGTTTGTACGCAGCCCATACCAAGTGGAGTCCTAGGCTATTAACCTGTTCCCTATGCTTTGCCTCGGTTTGTTGCTATCTCTCCAAGAAAAGTTAAACATAGAACAGAAATGCCACTGCCACAGTGCCACTCCCAGCAACCTCGGAGAAACTTCTAGATCTGGTCAGGGAGTAAAGATTGGTGTAGGGAAAGCGCATTGATATTCTTCTGGTTCCTGAAGCCTAAACTTGACTAGAGGGATGTAGGATGATGTCATTATGCAGCAAGGCGGGTCCAGGATAAGGCGAAGCCTATCATTGGATGAGAAGAAAGGGTGGGTGGGGGGAAAGCCAAGGAAGGAGAGGAGGAGAAGGAAAAGAAAATCAAGATGGAGACAACAGTGCAGGATGATCCAGATCCAGCTGGACTGTGTCCATTTTGTCTTGTCTAGGTGGGCGGTTTCTATCTTTATTAGTTGGCAGTGAATTTATTGTGTGGATGTATTGTGGCTTGAGATTTTAACATATAAATCTGATTGACAAAGTACAAGTTTCTAGAACGTTGATTTTACTGGGCTACAGGGGATGTGAGCAAAGCTCCCCTGGGTGGCAGAGAGACAGCCTGGAGAGGGCGGCCATAGGATGCCTGGGGCTAGCGTGGCATGGTGCTACACTAAAACCTCCCAAGGAATGCAATGTGTATGTCAGGCGTGGTAACAACCCGCCAAGGGGACAGTGTGAGAAAGTGGCCGGAAGAGAGACAGCCCAAGTGTGTGGGCGTGGCTCCGGAGTGGGAACGCACAGGTATTGGTAGCCATTGATCCAATTTTGATTTTTACCACAACAGAGGTAGGGAAAGGCCAGTCCTCCCACTGTGCTCAAAATCACCTGACTGGTCAGCATCTCAAGAAGTGCTTTGACAGTATTTGCAGGATGTGAGGACCTCAAGCAAGCCTCAGAAAACACTAGGCCTAACCCTGATGTCTGTCACAGTGGGGTTTCTCTCCTCTGGAAAGGCACAAAGGGGAAGCAGCCTTTTGATTGATGACTGGGGTGAGTTCTGATTTAAGACTACAGTGGTTCTATCCCCAGCCCCAAGAAGGAGCTATTGAAGTCAGTGTTCCCTGCCCTGCACCCAGTAAGCTCTGTGTCAGGGAAGGAAGCCACCCAGCCTGGGCCTGCACCCTGCTGCCTCTGCTCCTTCCTCCAGGGCTCGCCCCTGCCCCTTCCTCATCCTGCTAAGCACAGTCCTTCCCTCTGCTCACTTCTATTTAGTTGATCCTGCATGGCTCTCCCTGCCTCCCGGTCTCTGCTCCAACACCAACCCCAGCCACCCCACACGTGCTCGCTGGCCCTTACCTGTGCTTGCTCCCTTTCAGCTGACTAATCATTGGAGACATCGTGCCCCAGCAGGGAGCCACTAGGGTAGGAAGACATGACTCCTACCTGTGGCTAAGTTACCTTAACAAATGTTTACTGAGCATCTACCGCATGCTGAGCTCCAAGCTGGTACCAGGCAGCTCAAGAGACAGGATGCCAACTCTTACCAGCCAAGGCACTCACAGTGATGGGTAGCCATAAACATCATTAAAAACAAGATGTGGTTTCAAACTATTTTCGACATGAGAGGAATTGACTGTCCCAACTCTGGGACCAGAGAGAAGGTTCCTGGTGGTCAGCACCTATTGGCTTCTCATCTGACTGAACCCCACTTCCGTGTGCGAGGGGACACAGCAAGTGCAAAGGGCCTGAGGTACAACAAGATCACTTTTCAGACAGTGAATGGCTAAACAGCGTGAGTGTGGCAGGAGATGGGAATTGGAACTTGACCTATCCAAGCTACAACCCTTTCTTCACAAAACCTGCCCCATGGCTGTCTTCACGTCTCTGAGACTCCATTTTCTTACTGCTGGGGGCCGGCAGTCTTGCAGTTAGCTGACTCCCTCCTGTGCTGTACAGCCAGTCTTTAGAAGGTCCAGTCAGCTCCAGTGTTCTCTGGGGTTGGACCGCTTACCCACCTACATGGTGGCCACCCGTTCCCAAACCCTGCTCTATTCTCTTGTGAAACAAGATCATGGGGTGGTGCTGCTCAAACTCTGGAGGTCCCTGCCTCCTTCTGAGTACATCAACTGTGCATCTGTGACCCTGAGGGTCCCACCTCCTGAGTACACCTACTAGGCATCTGTGACCCTGAGGGTCCCACCTCCTTCTGAGTACACCTACTGTGCATCTGTGACCCCTGAGGGATCCCACCTCTTTCTGAGTACACCTACCACACATCCTGTGACCCCCGAGGGGACCCACCTCCTTCTGAGTACACCTACTGTGCATCTGTGACCCCCGAGGGGACCCACCTCTTTCCGAGTACACCTACTGTGCATCTATGACCCTGAGGCCTTCACTCACTTGGGCTCCCCTCCATATTGGTTCCTCCCACTCTGCTGCAGAAGCATCTTGCTGTGCTACCATGTTGAATACACTCTCCCCTCAAGGTCTTTGCCCTTGGGCCTCTCCTGGCCACCACCCCTGGCACACACACCCCATGTATCTTCCTATCTTAAAATCCTTTACGTCTACTGAAAGCCATCTTGATACGGAGGTCTCTCTCAGTCGGTTCCTCTCTCTCCTCTCCTTATCTACTGGAGACACTTCCTACTTCTCTCCATGGTGGTGTGACAGCCATTCAGTACCACCTTCATGGTTCCATTTGGTGCTATGTCGGTGGCCCCTGGCTCAGTACCTGGAGTGTGGGGACCAGGCTGCTAAGAAGATCCCGACTTGAGTTAAGTAGTTCAGAGTTTCAATCCAGAAGCAGCCAAGAGTCACTGAAAGTTTTGAGCGACACGGTGAGAACTAATTTGTGTTCTGTGTCTAAGGACGGGTGTGGTGTGGAGGACGCTGGAAACAGAGGGGTCACGGAGAGGAGGAAAATGGTGGCATTGATATCAACAGGACAGAGTTGGGGGATATGAGAGCGGGAAAGCAGGATGCTAACAAGGCATCTAGACAACCATTCAGGGAGAAACTGATTTCCAGGGCCAGAGGCCAAGGGCGTGGCCCACCCTTGTGATCAGCCCTCAGCCTGAGCACTGAGAAGGGACCCTGTGCTGACCCTTGAGCAGAGGCAGGGGGATCACAGCGAGAGATTGCTTCTTGAAGATGAGAATCGGAAATGCGCTGCCCGTAAGTCTCCCTGCAGGAGGAAGAGAGGCCATCCTACCAGTGAGCACTAACCATTGCTCTCACCCCTCCCACTGCTCTCACCCCTCACACTCCCGTACCCTCCATGTGTCTAGCATCGAGGCGCAATGGAACCTCTACAGAGGGCGCTGAGACCACGGGTGGAGCAGGAAGTTTCTACCAGACAGGGGTGCCTGTGGCAGGAAGTGGAAGTGAAGCTGTCGGGGGAGGGGCTGAATCACCTTGGAGAGGTAGCCTGGGGTTCTACATCCAGATCCACAGGCAGCAGGAAGAGAGAGTGACACTGGGTCTGGCTTGAGCTTCTGAAACCTCAAAGCCCAACCCAGTGACACTTCCTCCAAGGAGGCCGCTCCTCCTAATAGTGCCATTCCCAGTGGGCCTATGGGGGCCATTTTGTTCAAACAACCACACTGGGGAAGGTAGGGATGGTTCTGGTGACTCTCTGCAGCTAAGGGCAGGCCCAGAGACACAATAGCTGGATGCTGTCATTAGAGATACTAGTGTTAAAGCCTGGACGCTGTAGTCCCAACATCTAGGCTAGCCTGCCCATCAGTCCTCAGTAGGTATGTAAGACATTTTAAAAATAAAACAGAGAAAGGTTTAATCAATGTGGCCACATTGGAGAAAGGAACAAATGGGCCCAGGGACCGCACCCTCCCCCAGTCTGCGAGGTTTCGTCTTAAATCGAAGGCAAGAGGCATATGCAACCACGCATTTCTCCGGATGCACGGCCCTGCCCATCACTGCCCCAAATTGTCTCAGCTGGCTCCAGCCTCTCCTGCAGGGTTGTCCAGTAAGTTGTCAGAAGCATGAGAAATCTCTTTCCAGAAACCAGTTCTTCTGGGGATGGCACCAGGACAGCTTTGTCCCTGGGTGATTCCTGGGGACATTCCAGTTTCTTGGGACCGATTGTCTCAGCAGTCAGACAGCCAAAGGGAGGGAACCAAATGTCTCTTTAAAATCCCTTCCCCCACTGGCAGCCAGGCAGCATGGGAGCCATCTTGTCTGAACATGCTTCTGGTCTCAGAGGGTAGCTTCCCTGCAAACAGCAGAGAAAACCTAAAACTCAAGTTCTGCCTCTGAGACTCATTGGCCAGACAGCCTCATAGTCATTCCAGCATCTGCTGTGTTGGGGAGATGAGCTTTGAGGCCATCTTGACAGGTGCCACTACCCTGCTTTGGCCACAAGCCAGCTCATAGAATCCTGAGCTCTATGTTTTGTGCTTGTTGGCCAGCATGTGTTTATGAATGGGTGAACACCCATGCTATCGGGTGTGTCTGTGCCTTTGTCCCACCCAAGCCACGGTAGCTGTGAGCTTCTGGGACAGGGGCTGTTCCTCACGCCTGCAGAGGTGAGAAGGGAGAGCTATTTCAGCACGTACAGGCGGTTAATTTGCCTGACCATGACCGCTAGTGTATGAACAATGCTGGCCTCATGACTCAAAGCTCAGGGGCAGCCCTGAGCTCATATCCAACACATCAGTGCGAAGAGGAAACCCTCCTAACAGTGGGGCCTCACTGTGGCCCTGTCAGCCTACTCCTCCGATCCTCTTGAGTAACCACCAAAATTTATCCTTGACCTCAGCTCTTTTTCCTGGAGTCTCTGAGCTGGATCAGTGCTGGGGTAGGGACAGGTGAGGCACCTGCCAGAGCTCCTTAGTTAGGTGCCGAGCCCACCAGGGCACCTTCCTGTTCTTCTTTCACACCTGTGAAGATTTGGATTTTTTTTCCCTCTGAAACGCCCAACAATGAACGATACTTACACTTCCCTTGTTGCTATAATCAAATACAGGACAGGGAGCACTTAAGGGAGAAAGGGCTCCCTCTGGCTTACAGTTTGAAGGGATACAGTCCATCATGTTGGAGAGACCTCAACACAAGGCCAGGGTGTCAAGGTACAATGGTAATCAGGAAACAGATACTAAAAAAAGGAAGCGAGTCTAGGCTATAAGCCCCCCCCCAAATCAGCCGCTAATCACCCCCATTTCCTCCAGCAAGGTACCACCTCCTGAAAATCCCACAGGTTTCTAAGCCAGCACCAGCAGCTGGAGACCAGCCATTCAAACCCAGGCACATATGTAGGGAGCCATATTGGATTTGGGCTGGCTGCTTTGTGACTAGAGGTTCAACCTTGAAATGACTGCCATAAAGTCTTGAGATTGTTGGACAAAAGCCTCTCCCATAAATTTACGGCACAAGAAGATAACAACCACAGAATGCTTTCAGCCTGAACAAGACCCTTCTGGGTCTCTTGCAGGGTTTGACCCTGCTGAGCCCTGCTGATGCATGTGGAAGCCTTTCGTTCCTAACAAAGGAGCAGTCTGGCCTGGTACCACAGACCTGGGTGGTGGTCAATTCGTTCCTGCCTTTTGTCTTCTCGGTCTTTCTTTTTAAGATTTAGGCTGGTCTTCCTGGATATTTCCCTAGTTTATTCAGGTTACCTAGTGGTCTTTTGTTACTGAAGTCTCGAGCCAGGGTTTCCCACTGTGCTTCCCAGATATTTTCTACCTGGTGTACTTGGGGTATATATTTTTTGGTGAATAAAGTTACAGGAGGCCCTTCCTCTTCTGGCTTGACACGAATAACCTGTGTGTGTGTGTGTGTGTGTGTGTGTGTGTGTGTGTGTGTGTGTGTGTGTGTTTCTTTAATCCTGCAGGCTTTCGCCCGATTCTCAGTACTGTGTTGGTGCAGGCGCCGACAACATATGAAGGACACTTCACTTAGAACCTCAGTGGGCCAACCTCAGCAGAAACCAGAACTTTGGTGGGACTTTGGCAAGGTGCTAGGTTTGAACACGTTAGCAAATTGCCCAAGACCTCCCCCTGGTTCCAGAAAGCCCGGAGCAGTAGGGTGAATATCTGCTATGTATCTACTGAGCCTGGGTTTAAATCCAGGATGGAGCTCTCAGCTCCAGGGCCACACCCACCTGCATTCCACCATGTTCCCCACTGTGAAGATTAATCCTCTGAAACCATAAGCAAATCTCCAATGAGATGCTTCCTTTGTAAGTGTCAGCCCACACAGCCATAGAACAGCGACTCAGACGCACCAGAAAGCCTGTTCCTCCACCACACATTCCCTGCCAAGGTATTCTGCTCACCACAGGTCCATGGTTCATAGAGGCATGCTACTGCGACTGAAGCTACTTAAATGGCGAAACAAAATAAATCGTTCTTTCACGTAAGTTTATTTTCTTAAGGAGTCGTAATATGGCAGAAAAGTGTCACAGATATAGTACTGAGTCTTGGTTACCCCCAAATACACACACACACACACACACACACACACACACACACCACACACACACCCCTCTCTGCCCCTGCTCCCACTAGAAGTTCTAACCAAGCGCTGTGGGATGGGAACACTAAGCAGGAGGTTCCAGCAGAGACTGAACAACAGGCCCCCCAATATATGAGAAAAAGATCAATGGGGTGACCAGCCAAGGCCTGAACTGGGGTGTAAAGGTAATGGTGCTGCCAATTGGTAACCAAGATATCACAGCTGGGGCCGGCTGAATGTTCCAAAGACAGCTGTAAGGGACAGTGGCTGACGGTGGTGAGAAGCAGCCCCATGTTCCCTCTCAAGGGAGAATCAGCTGTTACCTTTAACCTAGTGACCTAGTATTTGGAGTACTTAAAGTCCTATGCAGATTCTCATAGAGTACATATCTTATTATAATGATTGAACTGTGGGTACAGCAGGCTTCTGAGGAATGCTTTCCCCTTTGCTAGACCTGACAGTCCAAGGAAGCAGAGAGAAGGGAAACCTGGGCCTCGTGCCAAGAGCAAGACATTGCTTTGCTGGCCCGCTATGTCTTCTAAAGAGTGCATTCCTGCTTTCTTACTTATTCTAATTGAAACAGTTTTAAAAAATAGGCATTGTTTATCTGTGTGCATACATGTGCATGAACCATGACATGTATGTGGAGGCAGAGAACAGCTGGCAAACGTCAGTTCTCTTCTGGGATAGAACTCAGCTTGTCAGCCAGAGCCTTTACCTACTGAGCCACTCCCCCTCCTATCTAATTACATTCTTGATGGACTTCTTAACTCACTACTATAGCCTGTCTGAATCCTTCAACCCTCCTCTTTCTAGATCTTAAGTACCAAGACCAGAGGAAATCAGAGGCCACAGAATGGGGAGTGAGTAGGGGAATAGCAATTCAATAAATGCCAGTGTGTGTGTGTGTGTGTGTGTGTGTGTGTGTGTGTGTGTCTGTGTCTGTGTCTGTGTCTGTGTGTATGTCTGTGTGTGTGAGTGTCTGTGTGTGTCTGTGTGTGTGTGTCTGTGTGTGTGAGTGTGTCTGTGTGTGTCTTTGTGAGTGTGAGAGTGTGTCTGTGTGTATGAGTGTGTCTGTGTGTGTGAGTGTGTGTGTGTATGTATGTGTCTGTGTCTGTGAGTGTGTCTGTATGTGTGAGTGTGAGAGTGTGTCTTGTTTGTGTGTCTGTGTATGTGTGAGTGTGTCTGTGTGTATGAGTGTGTGAGTGTGTGTGTTTGTGTGTCTGTGTGTGCGTATGTGTGTGTGTGTGTTGTCAACTGGCTATGTGGGACTAGTGCTAGAGCCTTCCAGAATCTTCCCTGTGGCCGTTGTGCCATTTTCAGGCAAAGATACCCCAATGCAGTACTGAGGAGGTCAACATGTTGGGTGAGTCTCTCAGGAAGGAGCTAGGACAGAGGTAACAGGGTTGGAGAAGAGGCAAGGACCCAGCAGACGGGCCCAGTTCAACCAGACACATCTCAGAGCCCAGAAGGAACAATGCAGATCACAGCTTAGAGACCAGGGGAGGAAACCTGATATATTCTGCTGCTCTTCCAGTTCTTGTCAAAGTGTGACCTTGTCCTCTCAGTGGCATCACATTCTTCCTCCTCCCTAGCCACCTGGGAGAGACATGGGAGGGAAGTCAGATAGAAGGGAATGTGTTTGAAAAGGTTATCTGTTCCCAAGGTCGACCCAAGGCGATATTTCTCAGGGAAAGCTAGGAGTGGAGCTATTTTTTTTTTTTTTTTTTTTTTTGGTTCTTTTTTTTGAGGGGGACCGAACCCAGGGCCTTGCGCTTCCAGGCAAGCGCTCTACCACCACTGAGCTAAATCCCCAACCGCTTTTTTTTTTTTTTTTTTAATTGCACAGGCGGTGTCCGTAGGTGCCATGGCTCATTGGCAGCATTGTGAGCTCAGGATGGCTGCTTCCTGGGACAGTGACCCTTCGAATGTTACACTAGATAGATGGGAAGGAAGCAAGCCTGGGCACAACCCTGGGACTTCCCTTCGCCCATCCTGCTAAGCATCTCAGTGGCCTCATTTTGTGTGCGGAGACTGGGAACCACACTTTGTTATGAGTGTGCCCCAGAATCTCACCTTGTTCAGATGCAGGGCTGTGAGCACCCGATGACATCCTTTTCTAGAGCTCTGGACCCAGGCCCTGGTCTCTGTGCCTTTTACGGAGTCAACCTTTCCCAGATCTTTTTGGCTCAGAGGCAAAGTAATAATTCAGGGGTTCCGTTTGGATTTTTTTTTCTCATGCTTCTATTTACGTAGTGTTTTTTGCTCTTGTGTGGTAAAAAAAAAAGTCAAAGCATCCAAATATGAACCCCAAAATAATGACTGTAAAACCTTATCTAGTGATAGACGGAAAATAGGAAGGTTTGGACGGCTATCAATGAAACTTCTTCCAGCTCCTTGGAGGCGGCCCGCATCACTAATAATTTCAAGGTTCTACAAACATATACTAAAGGTTATAGCTTCTCTCCATGTACAAAATCCATGCTGACTGGGCGAGGTGGTTGCGTAACTGTAAAGTGACTATTCTTCTCTAATTTATATATAATCCCTTTCCCAATTTCTCTTTGGGTCTTCAAGAAGCTAACCGAAAGGGTGGGAGGTGGATAAAGCCACCATGACTGTTGACAGAGTTCCCTCGTGCTACCAAACAGCTGGAAGAGGACAGTGCTCCACACTGTACACCCGAAGGGGTGTTGGCTCGGCTAGCTACAACCTAGGAGCCAAAGAAGGCAGGAAATGGCCGCTGAATCTCCACAGCCAGAACAAGCTCTTATGGTCCTCAAAGACACATCCTGACTGGGCTGCTGGGGGCTCAAAGGCTGGTTGTGGGGTTCTTTTCATGGGTTTCAAGAGTTCCAGAGAAGTTACTGATCTTGGAAGCACAGTGATGGGGTTGGAAGAAGGGGAGAGTGTGTGTGTGTGTGTGTGTATGTGTGTGTGTGTGTGTGTGTATGAAAGAGAGGGAGCGAGAAGGGAGGAAGAGAGAAAGAGAGAGAGAGAGAGAGAGAGAGAGAGAGAGAGAGAGAGAGAGAGAGAGAGAATGAATATGGGGGAGGGGCTTCTATTGTTCATGGTCCTTTGGGAGAACGGGATGCTTGTCTTTGTGGCAAAGTAAAGCTTAGGCATCTATGGCCCTGGCCAGCAGCAGGAGCACATTGGCTTCCAGGCATTTTTTGGAAGTAGCAGGTGACGGGTCTCCTGGCTTTGGACAGATTGCCTCATTATACAGACAGCGCTGCTTTGCCTATGGTTCTATATATACAGTTCATCTTAGATTACAACACTCTGTGAACATCACCAAATGGACCCATGCACACCAAGCACAATGCTAGATATTCCATGTCAGACACTAAGGATAGGTTGCCAGCACGGAGCACATGATATGGAAAGAGCTTCCTGTATATTGGCTGTACATGGAGCTCTGCCCGAAGCCCTGGACATTGAATCCTCACACCCATCCTAGGCAGGATTGATACTGCTTCTGTTTTACAGGTGAGAAAATAAAGTCAGAGATTATCAAGCTTGTTTAACAACACGGCCATTGATTATTACAGAGCCAGACATGCTTACATGATTACTTTGCTGTGTCAGAGCGTGAAGGAGGGCCACGTAAGCAGATGACATCTTGTTTAGGGGCCATGAAAGGGTGGTATAGGGACCGTGAGAGCCAGGAGAACCCATGGGAGATTAAGGATAGCCAGACGCCAGAGGACGTGCTGGTAGAGACACCATGTGCCCATTTGCATATTTGCTCATCCAATCGGGATGTGGGTTCAAAACAGAGGCAAATAAGTATGGAAGTCTCACTGGAGAGAGAGTTTGGTGGATACACCCAGGGAACAGGAGGAATTCAGTGTGGCTGATCACCAACTTCATAGCAAGAAATAGAGACAAGGTTTTGGTCATGTCTACTCAATAAATACACACTTGGCACATACAACACGCCAGATGTTGTGTGAAACCCTGGTAGGTCCGTGTGACTTGATACAAATGCTACTTCGACCTCGAGGATCTTATAGTCTATGAAATGAAAAGATACCTCCTGATCTTTCGCGTTTGGAGAGGGCAAAGGGTGACCGCTGTACTCTTTCAGTGTCAGAATGAACATCGTCTAATGAAATTACTCAACCAGGAGCCAGTTGTCTGGGATGATGTACCGGTGTTTGGCTTTGCCCCGTGTAGTAGCTATGAAATCAGAGGGAAGTCAGGTCGCTAGAACGGTAACATCAATAATTAGCTTTGTCATCCTGTAGCAGGTTAGCAAATTTATGTCTGTCTCACTGTGTCTGTTTCCGACTGTTGCCATAGTAAATTACCGCAAGCTTAATGGCCGAAGCTAAGAGCAGTCGTGCAGTTCTAGAAGCCGGGAGTCGGGTACAGTTCCAAGTAGGCTAAAATTAAGTGTCTGTTGCCTTTTTGGAAGTTCTAGGAGAGGATCGACGTCCGCACATTGATTGCAGTTGAAGGAATCCAGTCCAATTCCTTGCGGGTATTTTTTTTTTCTTTAATCTTTTTTTTTACAGTCCAGTTGTTATCCCCCTCCCTTTCTGCCCTCTGACAGTTCCTCATCCCATTCCTCCTCCCATGTCTCTAAGAGGATGTCACATACACCCACTCCCAATCCCTCCCCACCTATCCCCACCCCCTGCCAGGTTTCCCCATTCCCTGAGACCTCAAGTCTCTCAAGTGTTAGGTACATCTTCTCTCATTGAGGCCAGACCAGGGTATTAATGAAAGTGGATGGCCGCCATGATTCTTGACTGCTGGCCCCACCCCTCCTCCATCTTCACAACTGGCACCAGCAGGTAGGTCCTCACCAGGCAGCATCATGCTGACCTGCCCCTGCCTTCCTCTCTCATCTAAGAGGACTCACGGTTTAATCGATCGTGCCCAGATGATTCAAGACCCTCTTTTAATTTCAGGATCCTTAAGCAAGTGAATCTGCAAAATAATCTTGCCAAAAACCTGCCCGGTACCTACCTGGCTCTAGGGACGAGGGTTCTGATATCTTTGCTGGGTCACTCTTCAGGCTACCACCGTCTATAACAACAACAACTATTATTTCAGGATGTGGGTCTTGGGAAATGAAATAGCCCCATTTCCTGGACATGGAAACTGACAAGAAATGAAGTAAGTAATCGTCAGGAGAGGGTGACACCTTCCAGAAACACATCCCTCTCTGCGCTTGACAACCTGCCTGCTTCCGGGACTGGTGAGTCAGCCCCTCCTTGACGCACGCTCACTCCGTCTCCGTGTGTTTTTAACTTTTAGAGGACTGAAGAAGTCATTACAGTTGTCAGTTTGGAGGCTTCAGTGAAACCTGTCTGTGCCAATTAAAATGTGCCACAGCTGACGCAGCTATTTTGGCTCCGGGCGCCGATCCCAACTCCAGCTCTTTCCAGAGCCTCTTCCTTCTCCCTTCCTCTTCCTCTCACTCCCCACCTCCCTCCTCTGTTTTGATCTGGATTTAGCTTCAGCTCTGCTCCTCGTTCATGGCTAATCAATAACTTACTTTCTGTAGAGGCTCCAGCGACTGGCTCTCTGGTGACATGCGCTCATCTGGCAATCCTGAGAGAACTTCTCTTCTCTTGGAGGAGAAACGGCCAAGATTCTACTGGGTTGTTGTTTCAGTTCATCTGCTTGACTCCTGCCCTCCAGAACTGTGCGACCATCTGTGATGTGAGCAGTGAGTGTGCACAGATCCTGTCAGTTCTTCTCCTGTGACTAAGTATCTAGGAGGGAAACTGCAAGGTCTTTGCACACATAACTGCACGGGACCAAGGCAAAGTTTGTGTGTGCGCATGTGAGTGAGTGTTATGAGTGTGATTAGGAGTATGTGTGTATGTATGTATGTTTGTGTGTGCAATTGCGTATGAACATACATGTGTATGTGTGTGCATGAGCACGTGTGTGTCTATGAATGTGTGAGTATATGCACGTATGTTCATGTGTGTGTGCACATGTGTGACCATGTGTATGTCTAAGAGAAAGAAGTATTTTTCTTTTCCTGAAAGGTACTAATAAATTAGAATATGGTATCTCTTAATTAATTGGTTCATAGGGATTTTAAGCACCTACATTAATATTGGCAGAATTCCCCTCAAGGTAAAGAAACTACCCCTCTGATGTGATGATATGAGACAGGGTTAAATTCCCCTGGCATTTTTTAAGGGATCACAGTTCATACAAATGAACAGCGTCAGGCTGGCTTAACAGCTTTAGAGGCAACAACAGCTATGTAACTGGGATTCTCAGTAGGGGCATACCACACATTAGCTAATATCGCTCCTGCGTAATGTTTAGGGTTGAGGAGTGTAAACGTTTTCAACTAAACTGAATTGTTCTAAAACAAATTGAGCTGTGCAATACTGGCAGGCAAGCCTTTTATACCAATTACGTGTGTCAAACGTCTGCTTGAATGCAGCTTTCAATATCCACAGCTGACTTTAAAACCATATGCCAATTCAAAATCGAAGTGATTAACGGATAATCTTCAGTTACCTGGGTAATTCCTAAGGAAAATGGAATATAAAAATATCGGTTGCTGATCATGGTCAGGTAACTGTGATCTAAGTCACCGTGATTATGTGTCCCGTTGTCGCGTTACAGAGTGGTCGCACATTTGGACCCTATGATATGGAAGTTCCTTTTGCTACAGGGAGACAGTGTTAAAGACACACTGGTGACTGCTGGGAGTCACATTCTACAGTCCTCTAAGCCTTGGGGTCTGCAAGAATGTAAGCATTGGATGGGTAGTTTTCAACTCCCTCCCTCCCTGTCTCCTCCCTTCCCCCTCCCTCCCACTTTCTCCCTGAAATTCCTTTAAGATGGGATTCATCAACTCAAAGAAAGATGGTTTATGATGCAGCATCATAGCAAAAATCCCCAAGTTTAATAAACAGAACATGAGGGTCTGTAGTTTGGGGTCTGATACTATAAAAACGAGAATTGAATCTCTCTCTGTTAAAGTGATAAAAGGACCCAGGTGTGGCGGTTCATCCAGGTGCGGTGGTTCATCCAGGTGTGGTGGTTCATCCAGGTGTGGTGGTTCATCCAGGTGTGGTGGTTCATCCAGGTGTGGTGGTTCACACCTGCAATCCCAGCACCCAGGAGCCAGAGGCAGGAGGAGCACCATACATTTATAGCTAGCCATAACTACATAGTAAGTTCCAGCCCAGCCTAGGCTGAGAAATACCGTATCTATGCTTATATATCAGTCACATGGTAACTTGATCTGAGAGCATCCGGCCGTTAGGAGAGCAAACCAAAGGCTCTTCTGTGTATGCGTGTTTATCTGTTGGATAGCAAGGATTCTGATTCTCACTGGAATCATTTCCTGTGTCTCACATGACTTCATTGCACCTTTGATTACTAATTCTAAGGTTCCAGGAAATTCTGCACCTCCTTCAGGAGCCGTCGAACATGGTGTAGCCACTCTAACTGGCAGGCAAGCGATTGCTGCAATCTTGAGTGCTCAGAGCTCTCTAACTCTTCCCTTAGCCATCCTGAAATCAGACTAGAATTTAAAGGAAATAAAAAAAAAAGTGCCTTTCCAACCTAAGAATCATTTGATGTCTCAGAGCTCCCACAGGCAGTTCGGAAATATTTATTTTGTAATCTTAGAGAAGAGTACCTAGAAAGAATTAGGCCCACTTTGGGTATTCATAAGTAGGCGTCATGTGTTTGTGAAAGCTGAACAATTGATTTGTCAAATCAAAGAATAAATATATGTGGTTCCAGTATCACTGATGTTTCAGAAAAATAAAAAACTTCACAGAAGGTATTGGGAGATCTCAGACATTTCCCAATACTTTCATTGACCACAATATGTCCTTGCCCAAGACAGACATCAATTAGGTTCTTAGAAAAAGAATACTGGCTCCCAAAAGAAAAATCTAACTCTCCTCTACTTTGATTTTATTGACAAAGTTTTCTTTTTATTGTTGTGATAAAATATCACGACCAAGAACAACTTGTGAAGGAAAGGGTTTATTTAGCTTAGAGGTTAAAGGCTGCAACATCACCAGTCTGGACACTGTGGAGAGAGCACTCAAGAGAAGCCTTGATGCAGAGGCCTTGGAGGGGTGAGGCCCACTGACTTATTCCTCATGAGGAGCCCAGTCTGTTTTCTTATAAAACCCAGGACCATCTGCCCAGAGATGGAACCCTCGCCATGGGCAAGGCCCTCCCCCATCAATCATTAATCCAGAAGATGCCCTGTAGACTTGCCTCTAGGTCAATCTAATGAAGGTACTTTCTCAGATGAGTTCCTCGGCCCAATAACTCTAGCCCAATGGCTCTCAACCTCCCTAATGCTACAGCTCTGGAATACAGCTCTTTATGTTGTGGTGACCCCCAACCAGAAAGATATTTCATGGCTACTCCATAACTGTAATTTTACTACTTTTATGAACCTTAATGTAAATGTCTGATATGCAGAATGTCTGATATGTGACCCTCAAAGGGGTCGCAGTGCATGCTGAAAAAACATTGTATCAAATTGTGACAGTGTGTGTCAAATTGTGACATAGTGTATCAAATTGACAAAGTGGCAACAACAACAAAAACCTAACCGGGACAGTTAGGTACTGTGTATTGTGACACAAGGCCAGATGCTGCCTTCTGCAGATATTTCTACCCTCTTCCGAGCTCTCATGAAGCCCATGGCCTCCAGCATCTTCGGGGAGGAAGCATAGGCCTGAGTCTCTAGAAAAGGACTCCCTTAGGTACCAGTGACCCCCGAAGCTTCACATCCATTTTCCTGGAGCAAGTTTCAGAGAGTATAGGTGCCTTCATTTAAATCTCCTCAGGGACTGGTCAGAACTTCCAGGCCTCGTTAGAAAGAGTTTCATTTAAGCACATGCTTACCCTAGGCAGGTACCCTACGCTTCAGAGGACTCGAGTACAGGGGGGAATTAACTGTAGCTCTCTGCATGTCTTTCAGTGCCCTACTTCAGACGGATGTGACACTGCGATGGGAAACTGAAACTACAAGGTTTGTGATGCACCAGATGGAGCAACCTCAGAGCCCAGAGACTCAGTTTCTCGGACATGCTCCACTTTCCCGCCTTTCCATGGTGCTGTGGTTATTTGTAAAGGTTCAGTGGGAATTCCTGAGATTGACTCTTAAAAGTCACCTGTGCAGCTAAGGTCAGACGAGTGTGGCCATGAGGACTGGCCACCTTTAAGCTCTAAGAAGCCCTACCTGGAAGAGCTATGATTTACCTCGGGGCTCAGTGTTTGCAGAGGTCGGAGGCCTGTATGATCCAAGGCACCGTCTACAACAGTGCAGGTCCCGTCTAGAAGGATCACCTGTGATATCAGGTAGACGCCCATGGGCTTGACTTCAAGCCTGGGGAATAGACAGTCCAGTAATAGAGTCGGTAAACACCCAGACTCAGGCTTTAAAGAAATTTCTGGACAGAAGTCAAGACTCTGGACTTGGAAGCTTTTCAGCCCATGTGTTGAAGGGGTGCCTTATGGTGACTTAAGACCACTTTTGAAAATAATCAGATTAATACAGAGCAAGGCCAGTCATTTTCCAAGGCTGAGAATGATCTATGGAGGTTATCTATGGTCCAAGATAGATGGGAGATATTGGGAAAAAAATCATTAAAAATTCGGAAATAAGGCCCAAAGAGGGTGCCATGTTCCCCCACCTTAAAAGGGAGTAGTGTTTGGGAGCTGTGGTGACTCTTGAGTTACCTGGGAAGCGGGTCTGTGTTTGCTTCACCCACATAATCACACACTGAGTAACACGCAATATGTGGCGCTCTCTCTCTCTCTGTCTCTGTCTCTGCCTCTCTTTCTGTCTCTCTCTCTCTGTCTCTCTGTCTCCCTCTGTCTCTCTCTGTCTCTCTCTGTCTCTGCCTTTCTCTGTCTCTCTGTCTCTGTCTCTCTGTCTGTCTGTCTGTCTCTCTCTCTCTCCCTCTCATTAAAAAATAAATAACTAAAGGTTATATTTTATTGTTCGTGAGCTCTGCCAGCTTTCTAACAGCTAGTTAACTTCAGATCAGTGGCCAACTGTGTAACTCCCATTCTTCAGAATAAGTTCTTGAGCACCTCCTTCTCCATCATACTGGCCCTGTCACTACTTAGTTAATGATGCTTGGCACACAGTCATTCTGTGCTACATGGGTCACGTTCTTTATTGTTCCAAAATTGCAGCCAGATAGAAGCTCCCCGGAAAGATGACTTTGTTCCCAGCCATCCGATGCCAGGGTGTGCACTGCCCTGCTCCTAAAGTAAAGGCGACCTCACCTCCCTCTGTGTCCAACCTCCCTGCTCAGCCACAGGAGACATGAGCTAGATACTCTCTTTCTGGGTCTCCTGTTCGCTACCTCCAAGAGTTGGAGGTCTGAGTTGGGATGTAGGCCTTGCTGGCTGCTTCTAGCTGCTCCACACACAAACAGGAGGGCTCAGGGGAGCTATGGTGCCATCTTGCCCCACACTGCCCTCCAGGATATCTGCTTCTGGCGGATCTGATAATTATTTATCCAGTGATTTTTGCCCATGATTTATTCATCTCCCAAGACTCCAGAAACAGGTTTCAGAGCCACAGTGGACGGTTTAACTTAATTAGGGGAAACATCAAAAGCTTCCATGAGCGTCAGCACTGCAAAGCATGGTGTTAGGTACCCAGGCAGACACTTATACACGCCACTAGCAGCTGTGAAGACCTAGCCCCATCACCTCAGCCGAAGAGCTTTCTTATTCTCAGAGCTCAGTACTCATGGGAAGGACTCATCTAACAGTCCAGGCTGCAGCCACTCTGCCATCATCCACTTGAAGCTTCTTCCATACACACCCACATTGGAATTCTATTCGCAGGTAGATGGGGCAGAGGGCTAAGGAATGGGTGAGGATTTCCTCGTCTGACCCAGGAAGTTATGGTCTACAGACATTCCACAGATTAGAACGTAGCAGTGAAGTTGTACTTTCTGAAATGGAGGCTGGGAATCTGTCCCTATGTGTTTTTAAGAGATGAGAATGGCCTTAGTTATAACTGATGTATAACCAAGGTCTAGGGTACCCAAGACCAACCTAGCTGTCACCCACACTAAGCGAAGAGGGTGCATCTTCAAGAAACTCACACCCCTGAGGTCCGCATGCAAAGGCTTGTAAGCACAATGGTCTGTGTGGCTTTATTGCACACCCTCTCCAAACCCCATCAACATGTCTTCCAGGCAGAGGCAGGCCTTTCTTTCCCATTATCCAGCCTGATGGAAAGTCCTCAGTCCTGCGGTAGTTAATCTCAGTTGTCAAACTTGATAAGCTCCGGACCACATAGGCCTCTGGGCATGCCTGTGAAGGATTATCTTGCTTAGGTTAACTGAGGTGGGACACTTGCCCACTGTGGGTGGCACCATTCCCTAGGTTAGTATCCTGGTCTGAAATATTAAAAAGGATGTCAGCTAAGCACAAATTTCACCACTCTTTGCTTTTCTTTTTTTCCTGTGTCTTTAAGTTTGTCACACGAAAGGGTAGTAGCTCTTGAGATGACTACCTCCCTTCTTATATTCTCAGTATAACTGGATGATCTCATCCCCAGTCAAAAATAGGCCATATCCCATTAGGCTGCACATTCATTTGAGGGACTGGGAGCTCTTGCAGCCCTCACCCAGAGATCCTCCAGGTGTTTTACTTCAGTTGGCTTCAATGTATTCAACTATTCTGAGAAGGCCTCCATCTAGTGCTCCAACTAGTGCAGTGTAAACTCAGGAAACAGGCACCAAACTCTTTCCTGTTCTGGCCTCAGTGTTTCCATTCTACTTGCTTCACAGAAAAAAAGAAAAAAATCAATGTCAAGTTTTATATCACCCTTTCCACGGGAAAATAGTTCCAAGCTGTCTTCTACCTTCCCAAATTTGTGTTTGGGTAGAGAAGTCTTGCATCCTGCAATGCCAAATTGACATCAGATTTGTAATACTCTATGAAACCTCACAAGCCAACATCTTAGCAATAAGGACTCATATGGCCCAGCCAGTGCCATTTCTAGACAAATCTCAATGCTCAACTAGGATGACACTCTCCCTTCCCTCAGGTTTGGTTGGGCACTAGGAGTAGTCATCTATGACTCAAAGGACACCTAGATAGAAACTTGGTTCCTTCCCGGTAGTTACAGATTCGTCATTACCCTGGAGCTTTTCGAAGGCCAGAATCACAGCATGATGCTGTTGATGCTCTAGACATTCTTATTCCAAAAGGCCCAGGGCACTTCCTAGAAGAAATGCCACACTTGGGTTTATGGGGTGTTGGTGTAGGAGTCTTGAGTGCTCCCTGGGTTTATGGGGTGTAGGTGTAGAAGCCTGCGTGCTCCTTCAGTACCATGCCTTGATCACAGGGCTGGAGGCTATGCTTGGGAGGCCACTCTCTGCTCTTTGGCTTGCAATGTCACTGGCTCCTCCTCCTGCTTCTGTGGCTCTCAACCATGGTGGGTTCTCATCCTGAGCTAAAGAAATCCTCCCTTTAACGTCAGGGCATCCTATCACAGCAACAAGGAAAACTCATTAAGGCTGCATCATTTTTGGAATTCTATTCTTTAAGCACCGGGGACGTTGGCTGATTTCTAGGAAAAGACAGACTCCCCAGCTTCGTCCTTGAAGATGACACACACGGCACAGCGAGCGATCTTGGCGCCTGCTTCACCTGGGCAGCACCACACAGAAAGCACCCGGAACTGCCAGGTCTGAGATGGTCCCTAACAATCCAACCTTCCATGCAGTTTCCTACCAAGTTTCTGCACCGTTTACCTCAGCAGCATGGCTGGCTGGCCCTGGTGCTGCTTCCAGGTCCCCTGGAAGACGCCATTATCGTTTTATGCCAAATGTAACACCAGGTGGGGCAGTAAACCATGAATCTTTCAAACCGCTAACATGTCAGCTTGTTTGGAAACATGAAGGCTTCTTTGTTCCAACCTGTATGAGGGTGAAAATTCTTCCCAAACACCCCAGCTCCCTTTCTGGTAAACATGGCCATCTTGATGTGGTTTGTCTGGACATTCCCAAATGGAGAAGGATGTCATAATTTTCAATAGCACGAAACTCAGCCTTAGTGACCAGAATAGATCATGAGAAACTGAGGTATTCCCCACCAACAGCTTTTAAGTGACAGAATTTGAGCGTGCAAACTTCCCTTAGTGAAGCCAGAGGAGTCCTCAAAGTCACCTAGAGGACCCTGGGAAATGAACACATCTTCACCACCCATGGAGGCTGGGAGAAAGGCCCAGAAACATCTCTGTGGGTTTCAGAAATACTTGTAGACTTTATGCCTCATGTCAAGTAGGAACTATAGCCATACCAATCATGATTGCTCTAGTCCTGTTTCATGAGTACAACATTAATATTTTAAGTCATAAATTTATCCAATAACTGTATATTAAATATAAGTATATTGCTTCTAGCTACCTCATATTGCTTTTTTCTTAAAGTAACACTGTTTTAGTACAGTAGGGGATCTGGAGCACGTTCCCTCCTAGCCGTGGAGAAACAGAAACCAGAAAATGTGGGTGTGCATGACCTCAGAGGATTTGAGACATTCTGTTTTCCCTAAGTCAAATTCAGTGTCTACTTCCCCAGTGTCTAGTGTCCCCAGCAAGGACACTGGTCACCCTGTCTCCCCCTCACTGAACTCACTACTGTCTAGCATTTGTGACAAAAATAAAGTGTGTGTGTGTGTGTGTGTGTGTGTGTTATGGTATGAGTGTATTTACCTGCATGTGTTTCTGTGGTGTGCGGCGTGTGCATGTATGTGTGGAGTATGTGTGGTGTGTATGTACACACTTTTAGTATGTCATATGTATGTGCATGTATGTGTACATGTGTGTGGTATATATGTGTATATGTGGTCTTGTTTCTGTAGAATATGTGTGTTGTGTCTATGTGTGTGGTATACGTGTATGTGGTATGTATGTATGAAGTGTATATGTTACATGTGCATTTGTGTAAGAGGTTTGTGTGTGTGTGTCTGTGTGTGTTTGTGTGTATGTGTGTATGTGTATGTATGTGATTGTGTGACGTGTGTCCACACCAGCAGCAAGTCACAAACCAAAGGTTTATTCGGGAAACTAACTGGACTGTCTCCAGTTTACCCAAACAGGAGTGCCTGCCTAGATTTTCCTTAGAGTCACCTCCCTGAGTTAGAAGTGAAGTCAGTGTGGTTGTGCTATGTTTGTTTTGTGATGTGGAGACCATCTGGGAACACTAAACCTGAGAGACATCCAAGAGCCTCTAACAGGAGGGGCGTGAAGCACCCAGTTTATTGTTTTAAAGCACGATTCATTAATAGACTCCCCAACTAGCATCTCCTTGAACCAATTGGGGAAGGAAAATCCATCTCGAGCGTTTATTTTATTTGCTTTCCTGGCTCATCTCCCTGGGAAGGAGAGCTCCCCTGTTTTAATTACATACAGTCGGGCTGCAGGCTTGCCAGTCTCGGCCTCCTGGTGTCGGAACGCTTTGTCACTGCAATTGAATTAATTTGCGGAAGGAGCTTATTTCTACTGTCAGAACCAACCTCACTGTGCTGTGCCACAGAACAAACACATTTCACGGCTCATTTCGGCTTCCGCACACACCCTCTGGGCTAACGAGGAAAACACAAAGAATAGTTTTGGTGGCATCCAGCACGCCACATTTCTCTGCGCACGTATGACCCCTCTGTCTCCTCAGCAGGGGGTGACCTGACTGCAACAGGATGCCTTAGACTATCCTACTTGATCATACCCTGCCTCGCCCAGCCAACTCCAGAGGGGTGGAGTCTGTTTTCCTCCGCATTTCTACCCAAGCTCCAAGTGTTTCCTGCCCACCTCTCTTGAGGCCACGGGATATTCAGAAGACCCAGAGTTCTGTTAAGGGTAGACGGCTATGTAATAAAAGTTGTACTGAACTCTGACTGGGAAAACGGGATTAATTAAGAGAAGGGGTAGGGAAACTGGGCAAGCCTGACGCCTCGGTGAGAGAAATGTACAAAAACAAGCCACACAAAACTGGAGAGCCCACATGGGAAGTCGCCTGTGAGACGCCCATCTTTCTGGGTCTGAGTTACTCCACTCAGCATGATGATTTCCAGCACCAGCTCTTTATCTGCAAGTTTCCCAATTTCTCTTTCTCTCAACGACTGAACAGTAATCCCCGTGGATATAGAAAGTGTTTATTCTCCATTCACCAGGTGACAGACAGCTGGACCCCTTCCATTTGCTGCCCATTGTGAGCAGAGCAGTGGACGTAGGTGAACCTGTGTCTGTGAAGTGGAACCGAGCGCTGTGAGTGTAGGCTGAGGAGGGGGGTCCTATGGCTGATCTGTTTCCAGCTTTTTGTCACTGTCCATTTGGTTTGAGACAGCTCTCACCGTGGAACTCTCTCCAGC
>NC_046167.1:80892678-80947678 GCF_011064425.1 Rattus rattus
AGAAAGCATTTCTTAATCAGACCCAGAGTTCTGCAAGGAGAGATGGTGTCACCTCCAGCATGCTTTTGGTCATGCCCAGAACTGAAAACAGTCTGCCTAATGGCCCAGGATCTTATCCAAAAGCAGGTCTGGAATGTTCGGCTTGGGAAGGAATCCCATACGCAGTTCCCGATCAATACGGAACATGGAAATCTGTAAGGCTGGGATGCCAAGACTGTATTGCAAAACCTCTTGATTTTTATTGACTTCTTTTCTAGTTCCTTCTCATCTTTCAGCTGGCTGTCACAGCCCCTGGGAGGGCTAAGATGTACACGGCTCTTTATCAGAGCCCGCAACCTCTAGCAAGCATGGGTGTGAGGGCTCTCTCGTTCTTCTTGGCGAAAAATCACTTCTCTGATCATGTCCTAGATCTCTGTCTGTATATATGAATATTTTGCTTTTCCAAGAGTAGAGATAGGATCTGGTCCTCACATTTCATGCAATCAGGATCACTCAAGATGCATTAACTGAAGGCAAGGCTGGGGAAACAGAGCCCCAGAGCCACTATTTTGAAGGCTGATGGGGTACACTGAAGACACCCGTAGTCCCCCGACCACCAACGATTCCTTAGTTGAGTTTAATCGGTTTTAGGCCAGTGGTTCTCAACCTTCCTAATGCTATGATCCTTCAATAAATACAGTTCCTCATCTTCTGGTGACCCCTAACTGTAAAATTATTTTTGTTGTGACTTTATAACTGCAATTCTGCTACTGTTATGAACTGTAGCATACATATCTGTGGGGTTTTTTTTTTCAACAGTCTTAGGTGACCCCTGGGGAAGGGTTGTTCAGCCCCCAAAGGGGCCACAGCTCACGGGTTGAAAAACAATGTTTTAGACAAAAGAGGTCATCACTCCTGCCTGCCCCCTCCCCTCCTCAAACCTCAGCACGCAAGGCATCTACCAGCTAAGACATATTGAGGACCCGCTTTTGCCCAAGTGCTGAGCAGGCACTAAATATTATTAAAGCATCGTTAAACACCATTAAAAGGCACTGTTAATATTAATGATATGCCCTCATTCCAAGTACTTCTGATATGCATTTTCTCTGTAAATGAAAAAAGTCTTTGGAAAACGGGACAATTTGTGTCTCCTTATGAACAGCCCTTAGACTCCTCCCTGGTATCTTGACTTCCTTTAACAAAGGACTGCCAATCCAGCAGCCATTTGAGTGAGCCTTCAGTGTCACCACTGGCCACTCCAAAGAGCCTTGGAGGCCTTGAGGCAGCCACACTGACACTACAGCTCCTTGCTGCCCAAGCACAGCTCTGGCTCCTAAAGGCGGGGCTGCAGTGTGATAGCCGTGTGATAGCCCTTCCCTGGGGAGATGGACATCTATTCACGCCAGATAAAGCACCACCAACAGGGCAAAGGAATAACTGTATCCAGGTTCCACTTGGTGAACCAATGGCTTTATGATTGGGCTTTCATACAGAAGCACAGAGAAGGGTTACTCATACGAGTGTGGCTGACTTAAGACAAAATAGAAAAGGGTGCATCACAAAAAAAGTCCCACTCTGTTATGAATCCTCACCATTAGGTCCCAGAACCCTTAGTTACCTTGACTTAGAAAACCCCCGCCTTGTTCTTCAGAATTGAGGGTCCTCCCTTCAAGGCCCACCCTGGGCTGCCTTTGTCATGGCATCTCTACTAATTCCCTCCCACTTCAAGGCCTGATCATCGGTGGCTGCCTGTGACCATGAAGGTCTCTTTCGTAACAAAGCCCATGTAAAAGGGAAATCCTAGGTCAGCCTTAGGAAGGTTGAGAACTACTGGTCTACCTCTTATATGTTTTACCGCCTCCAGTATCATCACAGCTCGGGGGTAGAGGGGATGGTAGACGCAGTCTCAGGTCTGGATCTGGTAACTCTACTCCCGCTCTATTTCTGTGAGTGAGCACTCAGTCCTGTTGCCATAATGGAACACTTAGCCACCACCCATTGCCCCGTTACTCCACTGCCTGACCAGGGCCATGGTTTCAAGATGAAGATGGGATGGCGTTGTTATGCCCACAGGGTGGTCTGGCATCAGCAGGCTCCCGGACACTCTCTGTGAGCCAGCCTCACTTATCCCCCTGCCACTGCCTGTGGTGCTGCAAAATTAGGCTTCTCCCGAGAGCTTTTTTTCCTTGCCTAGTTTGATCCTCATCATGAATCAAATGGGCTGAGGCCCGTGGCATGAAGCAGAGGAGCCCACGGCAAAGATTGGAGAAGCAGTAAAGATGGGGAGGTGTGGCGGCTAAGTGACAGAAGAGACGGTGGCAGCTGTGGCCACAACAGCAGGGTTGGCAGAGATGGAAATCACAGCAGTGGGCATGAGTAGTGGCCGGCACCACCCCAGCAGCAGCTGTCAGTAGCAGGGGCCAGGAGAGGAGGAGAGAGAAGCCAAGGCGAGAAACAGTGCAAAGAAAGACGAGAAGGAACTAAGGCGGAAGATGGATAAAGGCTGCAGAAAGACTTGGATGTTGGTATCGTCTTAGACACTGCCCAGTCCTAGGGCACCCGGATCTCCTCCCAATGCTGGTAAAGAGCCACCACCTTTGGACCAAAGGGCCTGGTGCCTGCAAGAGACTCTGGCCCTAGAGGGTATCACTTCCTGCTGCTTCCCTACAAGAACATCCTGTCACCTACACAGCGGGGGTTGAGGGGGGGAATACAGGCAGCTGATTGGTTGCACAGCAGGAGAGAATCTGCCTTTCTGCTGGGCTTCTTCATTCCCCACAAGTTCTCTGAGGAGTAAGGCGACCAGACCTATCTGATTAATACCTTCCTCAGAGTAAACCTCATGACATCAGAGGGAAACGCTGATTTGAATTCTCTCCTCTATGTGCAGCAGATCAGTCCATTCCCAAGAGCCTTTGTTTAGGAGTGAGTGAGGTCATCCACATTCTTTCTCTGGCATCTTCCTGACTTTGAATACGGACAGAAAAGGGAGACTCAGGCCATTCCTGGGGGGTGGGTGTGAGGGGGGGGTGAGATGAGGGCAGGTCCCCTGTGGCCATCCTGACACGGTAAAGCATAAAATAGCACAGGTAACAGGTTTTTCTACTGTAAGTTAAGAGGCATGAAAGCCAGAAGAATAAGCAAAGCAGGCATTTACTACTGAAAAAACTTCGCGTCTTTATTTTTCTTATTTTCTTTTAAAAAAAGATTTCTTTCTTTTTATTCTATGTGTATGCATGCTTTGTCTGTGTGTATTTCTGTGCACTGTGGGCATGCAGTGCCCACGGAGGACAGAGAAGGGGTCAGATTCCCTGAAACGGGATTACAGATGATTATGAGCCAGCATGTGGAATTGAACTCAGGACCTCTGGAAGGGCAGCCAGTGTTCTTAACCACTAAGCCATCTCTTTAATCCTTCTAATAAATTTTTTAAGTCAAGAATTAGGTGGCTGGAGAGATGTTCAGTAGTTAAGAACACTTGGTGCTCCTGCAGAGGACCCACGTTCAGTATCCAACATGCACGTGGTGACTCACAGCCATTTGTAACTACAGTTCCAGAGGGTCTGATGCTTTCTTCTGGCCTCCACAGGTGCCGTGTACACATATAGGTACACAGACACACAGACACACAGACACACACATGCACGCACACATGCAGCTCATGCTTGCATACATACATGCACACACACGCACACATGCATATATGCAGCACATGCATGCATAAACACATGCACACATACATCACATGCATGCATATACATACATACATACGTACATACATACATACATACATACACACACACCTACATACATTCAAGCAAACACTCATATACCTGAAAAGGTTAAGCTCAAAAACTCATTAGGGAGTATGAGCTGGTTAAGAACAAGATCAAGGGATGACACCCGGCTGAGGTGAGTGAGGTTGAAATAGGTGAGGGAACAGATAAAGGCCTGGAGATTAATGTGCTGCCCCTCGCCTGCTTGGTGAGAGCCGAGAAAGTAGGAGGGAAGCCTATGGTGGCGCTTTCATGACCCAAAGCTTGAATCTACAGTTTTGTAGCCAAAGTTAGACCAGCAGGAGAAGTCAGCAGCAACCCACAGGACAAAGACACACAAAGCCAGTGGTTTCTCATTCTGGGTCTGAAAACAGCAAACCAGGCTAAAATCTTTACCTGAATCTTACCCATTAGGGGTGGCTCCTGGGAATTTTGTAATGGAAGAGTCCAAGGCTTTCTCTGGGATCCACAGCAGTGCAGTGCAATTGATTAGCGATGTCTGTTTGGGGCCTGGAGTTGGACAGAGGGAGCCTAGTAAGTGTGGACAGGAAGGGAGAGGGCCGCTTGCTGAATGGAGCTTTAGGTCAAAGGTACATGGACTGTGTGACTGTCTTTAACATGTGTCCCACATGCTATTTCTCTTTGGAACTCACAAAGTGAGCTGGATGTGTTTCTAGACCCCACTGCCATGAAAAAACATTTCAAATCATTTGATAGCAGTTGTTCAAATTTCTATCTAGTTAACTTTTAGGATTTGGCTTGTAACACTTTCTCTTGCAGAGCCAGGCAGGTAGTGGAGTGATCTCTCTGGTTACTTGTGGGATGGCCCGGGACAAGCTCTCTGAATGAGTTTGAAACCCTTTCAGGCTCCAACCTGGTGCTCCAAAGAGATGACGCTCAAATTCCCTAGCCCACAATCCAGGATGCCACAGTTTTTGGACCACGCGAACACAGGCTGATTTCAATTGAAATGGTGTAATTCTTCTTCACAGAAGGTATACGTGTCACATCTCTGCTTTCACCTCTGACATCCAGAGGTAGGTGTTCAAACATCCATGTGACAAGGGTTCTCAACATAACAGCCAGGGCAGCATTGACTCTGAGTCCCTCTTCTGACACCACACTCTTGTGTGTGTGCACAGGCTGAGAGACCTCTTTGCAGGGGGCACCCAATACCATCTGGCCTAAATTTGAGTAGTGAGAGAATTTTGGGCCAGAGTTTATTTTATTTGGTTCGCAAGAACAGGGATATCAAAACTCTGATCGATCTCTAAGAACCAGATCAGTACAATTTTGGTTTCATTGCAATATTTATGCTTTGTCTCCAAGAACATGGGACAGACAGACAGACAGAATACAATAGCTATGCATATTTTTAAGGCTAACATTGCAAAAGTGGGTGAATGGGCCATCGAGTTTACATGTGCGCACCTGCTGTAATCTCCTTCCCTCTGTGGCAAGTATTTTGAGGCCAGCACTGCATAAGTCATTTCTGCATCTCCCCTGCCCCCCACCCAAATGTCTCCTGCATGTCAATCACACAGTTAAGGTGGAGGGATGCTGGCAAAAGGCTGTGGAGACGGCTCAGCCGACAAAAGTCCTTGTTGTGCAATCATGAGGATCTGAGTTCAATTCCCATCACACACACAAATAGCAGATGCACAGCACGTGCTCATAATCTCCACACTGGAGACGGAAGAGACAGGAAGATTTCTGGAACTTTCCGGGTAGCCAGCCTAATCCTAGTGAGAGACCCTGTATCAGTAACCCCAAGGTAGAGCGATCCCTTGCAGATTGACGACAGAGGTTGACCTCTGGCCTCTATGTGGACCTTCACGTGTGCCACCCACCCACAAGATGCACACACCCACTCGTGCACACAGAAGAAGAAAGAAAATGAGACACTGAAGAATCGAGTGCTCCTAGAATCGGGTGCCTGAACTTGAATTTGTTCGATGCCAGCATTCAGAGTCCCTAGGATAAGGTTTGCTACGTGGCGATTCTTAGCAAAGGGGGAGTGTGACCTGAGAAAGATGGTGACAAGCAGGTGTCTGATGTGATGTGGCTCCTCCCAAGGATATCTGATTATCTCATTCCACGCCATGCCTAGGGGTCGACTTCTCTCTGAAGCATTCCTTGACGTCCTTGTGAGCATCTGGGGAAAAGTGACACCTCTCTCCTTCGGGATCTCTGAAATCGCGTCTCTCCAGATGTCTGCATCCTGGCGACACTTATCTCCCCCTAGAAGATAAAGTCTATCTGCCTCTGCCACACGGTTATGTCCTGAGGTCAGGAAGTGCCCTGTGCATTCATCCCGAGTGCCTGGTGCCAAGAGCATCGGAGATTTTAGTGGCTTTCAGAATAGATGATAGGGACTTTCCTTCATGGAATCATGTGACTCATCTGGACATAGTAGGGCGGATGAGTTAGCGTTCAGGGGGAATTGCGGTGAACGTGTGAAGATTGCTTGGGGTTCAGGTACTGTCTCCAGGACACTGATTGTTCCATTCAGAGGCAGTCGTAGAGAGCCTGGTCATTACCGCCCAGCGGCCTGTTTTCAGGAAATCAAGTTTTATAGAGACCAAGGCAGCACATTCTATGCAGTTGTCGATAAATGACAGGAAATTTGGAATTCAAAGCCGCTTGGGACAAGATCAGCCTTGATGGGAGTCTGGACCTCAGGAGGCTAGTGTCTGCAGGAGGAGTGTGCCTAGGAGGCTAGTGTGCAGGAGGACCGTGAAGTCTGGCCTCAGGAGGCTAGTGTCTGCAGGAGGACCGTGAAGTCTGGACCTCAGGAGGCTAGTGTCTGCAGGAGGGGTGTGAAGTCTGGACCTCAGGAGGCTAGTGTCTGCAGGAGGGGTGTGAAGTCTGGACCTCAGGAGGCTAGTGTCTGCAGGAGGGGTGTGCAGTGTGGACCTCAGGAGGAGTGCTAGTGTCTGCAGGAGGAGTGTGCAGTGTGGACCTCAGGAGGCCAGTGTCTGCAGGAGGAGTGTGCAGTGTGGACCTCAGGAGGCTAGTGTCTGCAGGAGGGGTGTGAAGTGTGGACCTCAGGAGGCTAGTGTCTGCAGGAGGGGTGTGCAGTGTGGACCTCAGGAGGCCAGTGTCTGCAGGAGGGGTGTGAAGTCTGCACCTCAGGAGGCTAGTGTCTGCAGGAGGAGGTGCAGTGTGGACCTCAGGTGGGACCTGCAGGAGGCCAGTGTCTGCAGGCAGGAGGGGTGTGCAGTGTGGACCTCAGGAGGCTAGTGTCTGGGAGGACCGTGAAGTCTGGACCTCAGGAGGCTAGGTCTGCAGGAGTCTGCAGGAGGCTAGTGTCTGCAGGAGGAGTGTGCAGTGTGGACCTCAGGAGGCTAGTGTCTGCAGGAGGGGTGTGCAGTGTGGACCTCAGGAGGCTAGTGTCTGCAGGAGGGGTGTGCAGTGTGGACTTCAGGAGGCTAGTGTCTGCAGGAGGGGTGTGCAGTGTGGACCTCAGGAGGCTAGTGTCTGCAGGAGGAGTGTGAAGTCTCAGGAGGCTAGTGTCTGCAGGAGGAGTGTGCAGTGTGGACCTCAGGAGGCTAGTGTCTGCAGGAGGAGTGTGAAGTCTGGACCTCAGGAGGCTAGTGTCTGCAGGAGGAGTGTGAAGTCTGGACCTCAGGAGGCTAGTGTCTGCAGGAGGGGTGTGCAGTGTGGACTTCAGGAGGCCAGTGTCTGCAGGAGGAGTGTGCAGTGTGGACCTCAGGAGGCCAGTGTCTGCAGGAGGAGTGTGCAGTGTGGACCTCAGGAGGCTAGTGTCTGCAGGAGGACTGTGAAGCAATGGGGCATATTGGACCCACAGCACAGCTACCCCGTGGCTCTTGGGATGCCTTGTTCTCAGGAGCGGGAGGTAAACAAACCTACTCATCAACATGAGAGACAGCCCACCTTCTGTTCAGGTGTTAGAGCATTGAGTGCTGGGGGGGGGGGAGTAAAGAGGTTACATGGCCAGAGCTATCTGGGTAAGAGGAGGTTCAGGCTCAGGATGCAGAAAACCTCAAGTCCTGTCCTCTGAGGGACAGATGCAAACCCAGGGAGAAGGGAGGCTCGGGAGATGTTTGCTGTCACTCTTAGAGACCTCACTGAACGTACCAGACATTCATTTCAGGGCCTTTCGATTTTAGTTCTGTTAGCTTTTGTCATTTAATTAATTAATTTGGTACAGGTCCTTATGCTGCCTTGGCTCTCCTCGGTGCTGGGATTATAGGTCGGTACTGCATACAGCTTATATACCCTGTAAGCTAATTTATCAATCTATAACTTATCGATCACCTTTTATCTAAAGTCAATGGCACTCATTAAAAACACACGAATCCATGAGTTCAGGATATTTTATAAGCCTTGCTGTGGATGTAGTTGTTCCACTCAAAGTCGATACACTGAGTCTCTGATCTCTGCTATGCCTACTTTGGGGTCAATGTCTTCAAGGATGTTGGTAAAGTTAAATAAGAAATGTTTCCAGAACATAGTGGAGCATGTGTCTTTGTTGTATGTTGGAGCATCTTTTGGGTATATGCCCAGGAGAGGTATATATGGGTCCTCAGGTAGTGCAATGTCCAATTTTCTGAGGAACCTGCAGACTGATTTCCAGAGTGGTTGAACCAGTTTGCAATCCCACCAACAATGGAGGAGTGTTCCTCTTTCTACACATCCTCGCCAGCATCTGTTGTCACCTGAGCTTTTGATCTTAGCCATTCTGACTCAGGGCTTATGTCCTGTCCTGGGAAACCAGAAAAGGGGATAACATTTGAAATGTTAATAAAAAAAATCCAATAAAAAAAGAAATGTTTACAGAAAAAAGTAAGCTGCACCAATATTAACATTTTGCAAAGCCGATTAATTGATCAGAACTCCAGTGACTCTGGAGAACTGGAATAGTACAGGCCTAGAGTCTATTCTGGTTTATCTCAGTGCCAAAAAAAAAAAAAAAATCTGTGGGCCACATTGTGCTCGGCCTTTGGACTATAAGTAAAGGTTTTGAAATGTATACACAGACACAGCTTCCATTAACCCAAATCCTGAGTGTCATCAGACAACCTCTGGGCATGCCACCACCACCACGATTGTCCTGCCTCAACTGTCACTATCTCCCTGATGTTTCCACCAATGTATTTAAAACATGTCTTCATTCATGATTTTCTTTGTTCTGTTTCTATTAAATAAAAAAAAAAAACTCACTAAAACCGTTACTACTTTGGGGCATTTGGGATAACTTGCATTGGTCCCTAGTCACACTCACTCATATTCGGCTCCAGAATAAAGTATCTCTGATGCTTTGGGGGGTAAGAGCTGTGGGCTAGGTTGGTTGTTTCAGTCTTGTTTTTGATCTTTGCATTGACAAGGTCCTGATCTCTACACAAGGCGTCAGTATCCAACCCAGAGGTGAGCCCTCCCCCCTCCCCAGTGGCTCCCACATCTTGACCTACAGCTCCAGAACTGTAGGAAGTAAGCGTCTACTGCTTTGTGGCTCTTCCAGCCCGTGGCACTGTGTTGTGGCAGCTACAAGACTTCCTTCCTGTCTCCTGCCTCCTGCCCAGATTCAGGCTCATCCTCTTGTGTGGTAACATCCCCCTGTTTGACCTTAATACGTCCTTGAAGGCCTTGTCACCGAATCCAGGCACATAGGCTGGGACCTCTCAGTGGATACTACACAGCTGACTGAATGCTCAAAGAAAACAGCTCTGAGGCTGAGCCACTCCTCACCAATTCAACCCTACACACCCATTCCCCAACGACAGCCAAAATGCCTGGTTGCCTATGATGTCATCAAGCGGACTTTCACAAAAAGAAGCCATCGTGCAATTAAGGTGACAGATGTGTGGTGATTCCCGCCTGAACCTCCAGTTAAGTAGGACACAGGCTCCAGCTAGGGGCTGGTTCTGGTAAACTGCACACTTTTTCCGGCTGAAGTCTGATAGCTACTCCTCAAAGCAAGAGGTCTCCTGGGCGTAGGGAGTTCCAGAATGCTTTAGAAAGAAAAGTCTTTGATGTTTTCTGCCCTGCTCCTGCCTCTCTTCCCAGGGGCCAGATTCCCTTCTCCGGGAAAAGCCTCTCAACGCTTCCCACTCCTTTTCACCCCGCCTGAAACCCACAAGGCTCTCAGCAAAGAGAGGGAGTTTATGTCCCCCTGACCTTGACAGTGCCAGCAAGAGAAGTTGTGTGAGGAAGTGGTGGCGGAATGACTCATGGGTTAAATGAACTGAAAGGGAATAGAAGCCACCTGAGGGGCTATAGTTTACCACTCAGTGTGTATTAAGCTCAGCCTAGATCGTGGTCTAGTGGGCGGCCTCTCTGGTTTTTTTCTGAGGTCCCTGAACAGAAGGAGGAGAATGGGCAGGGATATTATTTATACGTCACATAGAAAGTGATCTAACAGCCAGGTCACTGCATGAACTGTTCTGCGTCCCCGCCCACCCCTCCCCGGTGTTTTCAGCCCCCCTCACAGCTGACTCTCAGGTGCCGGGCAGTGCAGGCCGCAGGCTCCTTCTTGGAGCAGATACATACCGTGTGTTTCATGTTGGCTATCTCTGCTCCTTCACCTGCATCCTGTTGTTGTAAAAATATAAAAAATAAAAAGGTATCTTTTATCCCTACTAGGTCTACACCGCAGTGCCCCCAAGATATCTGCTGGATATCCGGTCTGAATCAGCAAAGCGGCTCACCCGCTCTGCTCCATCCCATAGCACACTGTCGCAGGCCTCTCTCCGAGCCGTTAGCAATCTCCCTACCTATCTAGCTCCCAAGGCAGGTCTCCATGCCAGAAACGCACATTCCCAACTCTGTGGCCGCCCAGACCAGCCGCCACACACTTTCTTACACTTAAATCCACACATGAAAGAACACGCAACACAATAACCTTAGATACAATTGGTAAGATATAATTGCCCACCTAAACATACAAAGTCCTGTACACATCCATCCCTTAAGAACATTCATAACGGGGCTGGGGAGGTGGCTCAGCGGTTAAGAGCACTGACTGCTCTTCCAGAGGTCCTGAGTTCAATTCCCAGCAACCACATGGTGGCTCACAGCCATCTGTGATGGGATCTGATGCCCTCTTCTGGTGTATGAAGACAGCGACAGTGTACTCACATACATAAAATAAATAAATAAATAAATAAATCAAAAAAAAAAAAAAAAGAACATTCATAACAACCTGTAAGGGTACAGCATGGAATCAATGTCACCTGCCATATTGTCCTGCCACGGCTTTCTCCCTGTCCCTCCTGTCTCTCCTCCTTTCCGTTTCAGTCTCCTCCTCTTCCTTCAAACTTTTTTCCCCGCCCATCCTTCCTTCCCGTCCAATGACAGGCCTCCTTCTACCTTGTACCTGCCTCACCTGTGACGTCATCCACAGCATCTCCCACTTATTTCCCCAGCTCCTTCCCAAGGTTCAGGGCCAAGTTTAAAGTCCCTTTTCATCTGAGCCTGCCCCTCACCTACTCTTCCCTGCACACCGCTTTGGTGGCTGTCGTGACTCTCCTGCAGTATCTCCATCTGTCCAGTTTGTCTCTCATGCTGGTCTGAAGCCCCCGTGGGCATGCCGTCCTGTCTCCTTCATATTGTAAGCCTGCTGCCTGACCCAAAGGTATGCACAGAGTGGCTCTCGCTAAACACTTGTAGAAGCTCCCTGTGTGCTAATTCCTCTCTTTTCTTCCCAGATGAAGTGAGAGACAGAGCAGCTACTGCAGGGGGAGAGCGGCAGCATGTCGGTGGGTAGATCCAGACGGCCTTGGCGTTCGAGTCTGTCTCGACATCCCGCATGCACTTCCCTTTGCGACACCACCAGACATGAACACAAACCCATTTCAAGTCAGGAATTATTTCCCCTTGGTTTCTGCAGGCCAGAAGTCCGACAGAGCTGAGCTCAGTTCTCCACTGCATTCCACAAGGCTGCAGCCAAGTGTCTGCCAGGCGGACTTCTTGCCCAGAACTTGGGCTTTCAAGCAAACATGGCTGCCGGCCAGAGTCAGTTCTGTGGCCTTAGGACTGGCGCTTCATTCTGTTCGCTGTCATTCCCCTTGGATATACCTAGGAACACCTCTCCACCCCTAAGGTCACCTGCAGCCCTTCTCATGTGCCTGTCCCCAAGACAACAACAGTGCCCTAATCCTTCTTTCAGACACCTCTCTCTGTTGATTTGAAAGGCTCATGGGTCTGGTCACTTACAGCTGGGCAGTGTCCCTTTGGATTAACTCAATCAACTAGAGAATAATCTAACGATATTCAAAGAACTCTTTGGCTGTGTAACTTGACCTCAATATGAAATTAATGCTTACTCTGTGCACAGGCTCTGTGCATAGTCAGGGAAGGGCTCAGTTATTTTCCTTTTACAGGCCTGTTTCTTCAGTAGGCAAAGCAGAGAAGTAGGGCTCCCTCCCGGGGTTGTAGTGAGGATTAAATTGAATTAGAAGTGTGAAAGAACCAATTGGCCTACCAGTCTCTTCCTTTCTCCTTGTTTATTTTTATACTGTCTGCCTCCTAGAGCTTCATGGCTTCCTGAGAGAACAGAGTGCAGCTGGACGGGGTGCTCCGGAATAATTCTATGAGCTCCTTAGCAACACAGCAAGGGGACACAGGACTTACCGACGACATCTAGGGATCTTCAGTTTCAAACGAGCCCGGGTCACCCAGAATCAGCCCCTAAACCAAGCGGAGATGGTAAAGCCTAACATCTAAGCCCCACAAGAAAACTGTAATAGATCCTTCTTTGTCTTGATAAAAACAGCACAGCCCTGGGTCTGTGAGGCAGGAGATTTCGTAAATGAGCTACGTTGATCATCCAAGAGCCCAGAGAAAAGGCTTGCAGAACACAGCTGGTGTGGGAGAAGTGAAGTTGGTCCTCAGCTTTCCTCCTCCTGTCAACCCTGCAGCAGATGTTTTCTGTGTTTTCTGAATCCCTCCCTCAGCCGCTCTGAAGCTTCACGGTGAAGCCCCACATGGACAGGTGGGACTTGCCTGGGTATTATCTTACCCTTGCCTGTTCTCCCTCGCTTTGATGCCCAGCCTGATGAGGTACAGGAAGAGCGGAGATGTCAGAGAGAACACAGCTTTGTCAGAGTCTTCCGAGTCACAGCTGCACTTGGAAGAGGCCTTCCCATACGGCCTCAAGGGGATGTCTGGTTTCCCACTGCACACAGAGCCAGCTCTTCTCTTGTTGGCACAGGTGCCCAATGCTTACTGTGATGTTTCTCTTTGTGGCCAGTGTCTACAATTCACTCCCTTATGGGAGAGACAGGAGGACATGGCCCTCTGCTTCATATGTCATCACTGTGATGGCTTGTATATGCTTGGCCAGGAGATTGGCACTATTAGAAGATATGACCCTGTGGGAGTGGGTGTGGCCTTGTTGGAGTGGGTGTGGCCTTGTTGGAGTGTCACTGTGGGTGTGGCTTTAAGACCCTCATCCTAGCTGCCTAGAAGTCAGTATTCCACTAGCAGCCTTCAGATGAAGATGTAGAACTCTCAGCTCCTCCTGCACCATGCCTGCCTGGATGCTGCCATGTTCCCACCTTGATGGCAATGGACTGAACCTCTGAACCTGTAAGCCAGCCCCAAACAAATGTTGTCCTTATAAGACTTGCCTTGGTCATGGTGTCTGTTCACAGCAATTAAACACTAGCTAAGACAATCACAGATATAAACTTTATTTTTTCTGTCCTGAGGATTGAACACATGGCCTCTTGCATGCTGGGTAAGTGCTATTCTACCATTGTGCTTCATCTTTACCTTGGTCTTTGCATAATAGTAATAGTAGTAGTAGTAGTAGTAGTCGTCGTCAGGGTGTCAACTCTGTATTCCAGACTAGAATTCCCTATGTAGCCTGGATTAATTTGCTGTTCTATTCTCCTGCCTCAGTCTCTGGAGTGCTAAGATTCCGGTCCTGCATACCACCTCAACCTGCCATCTGCATTTCCTACAGAGTTCTTCTTTATCCTTTGGCTATGACACATGACAGCAACTCTGGACCATGGACAAAGGGGTGAACAGAGTGTATGCGATTTTATGTATGAATTGGCACCAAAGGTGTTCTGTACCAGCAGGCGTTTTCAGGTGAGACAAAAACTGGCTGCAACCTTTAAGGACTGGGTTTTAGATGTCTGTCTTATTTAGATAACAAGGAAAAAAAAAAAAACCACAACACCCTGCTCCTCCTCTTCTGACCATCAATAATGAATTTAGAAACACAAAACTTCAATTAACCCTCATCAAAGGTACACACACTGGCTGGGCTGAACAGGCTGTCTCTGCCCAGTCAGAAGCACAGAGGTGGCTGTTACAGAAACCAATGAGGGGGCCCCAAGGAATCAGACACAGGTGGTGCACAACCAGAGATAAACAAAACTCAGTAAATTGAGCTGGTTGGTTTTTCTGTCTGCTTTGGGGACTCCCTGGGGTACCCTGGAAGTAAACAGTGACTCCCGCGGGCTTGAAAACCAATGAAAGGGACTCTGTGTCAGAAATATGATTCCTGCCTCCCTGCTTCCCATCACCTCCCCCCCAACCCCTCTCTCCTCCCACCTCTCCACTACCCCTGCCCCTTCCCCATCTCCCCACTACCCTTGCCCCCCTCTCCCACCTCTCCACTACTACCCCTGCCTCCCCCTCCCCACCTCCCTACTACCCCTGCCTCTCCTCCCCTACCTCCCCACTATCCCTACTTCCCTCTCCATTCCCCTACCTCCCCTACCTCCCCCTGACTCTGCTTGGCTTATGAGACCACAGCTTCTCACCCTTGAGAGAGGTTCAGTCCCTACGGACATGGTCCAGGTGCAACCTGAGTATGCCCCGCCCCTCAGGTTAAGTTTAAATGACAGTGTGGTCAGTCCATTGAGGACCTGAACCTCTCCAATTATCTTCTTCTTTTGCTGAGGTCCTCACTGTACCCCCAACTCATGCTTTCCTTGGGCATGGGATGTCTTGCAGTTCTTGCACACATCGCAAGGTTGGTTCCTCACACACGGCCTTCGTACGTACACATTCCCCAGGCTCACAATTTACAAGGCTCACCCTCACGGTCCAGGCCCTTGGGATTTGGTTGTGAAGTGGATGCTCTTCTCCCCTTCGCTCAAGCCTGGGATGAGGCCTCTCCATAACCTGCTGAGACCCCTGTAAGCTACGTATCTCTCTGGAGAGCTGGCCTGTCACCCACTGGCTGGTAGACCCTCTGGCACTGCAGCAAAGTGCTCCACGCTTGCCTTATGCAATGCTGTACTATGCAGTGTTGTGAAGGGAAGGCCAAGACGATGAGAGGAGGGGCAAGAAGGAAGTGAGTTAGGGAAAGGCTATCAGGGAGGAGGGAAGGCAGGATGGGCATGCGGACATGACCCAGACGTGTTCTGAAACAGAGCTGGGGTAGGGAGTATGGGCACAGCATGGGGTCATCGTGAGCTTTAGCACCTCTTGAATGAAGAGTAATGACAGATGTCCTAGGTCATCAACTCCAATCATGCCAGGTCACCTGCCTTGGTCCCTGGCCTCTGCCTCCACCCTGGGACTAAGCCTTTACCTCCCTGGTCTTGGTTTCCTCTATAGAGAGAGACTAAGCAGCTCTCTGGCCCCATCACCTGTGAGTCTTTCCTTCCAACAGATCAGCACTGCCCCTGAGCCTCTGGTCCCTGAGACCAGCTTTGCCCCAAATCTAGCTCTGACTTTTCTGAGCTGGAAAAGCTGTAATGAGCAGCTTCTGATGGGGCTGAAGAATGAGCTCTCTGACCTGAGATTTCACAGATTAATACCAGAACTCCCTGCAACCCTTAAAGCAGCCAAACTCGCCATAGCAAATGGAAGCTGACAGGGAATGTCAGGAGATGTGTTCTAGGCCAGAACCATCCATCCCAATACTAATCCAATCCATCAGCAGTGATGGCACAGGGCACCAAGGTCAGAGGGTCAACAAGCCGTGGAGAAGGCCCTGTACCAGCTTCTTTTAGAAGGGAAAGACCCAGTGAATCTGTCCTCATCTGGTACTAAAGCATGGGGTAGGGCTCTACAAAGGCCAGCACTGGAGAGCCAGAGGAGGGTCCGGGGAAGGTCGAGGGGGGGAGGGGCAGGGGAGGGTCAGAGGAGAGGAGAGCTGGAGGAGAGCTGGTGTGCTCAACCCTCGCTGCAGTTAGATGCAGGGGAAGCAGTTAGACAAAAGAAGAACTGGATAAAAGGCACCGAGAGGAAACAGGGGTCTATACAAGCAAGTTGTGGTTTACTTTTGAAGGTCTTCCCTGGGAGAAGTGGGTAAGACATAGGGAAATCCTTTTATGAGAACATTTGGTGAAAAATAGATCCCACAAGATACGCCGATTTGAGTTTGTAGTCTGATTATAATTATGAGAACCAACAGCCGTGAAAATGCTCAGAAACATGCCCAAGGACAACGGGGTCATGGGAAAGAGCTGTCACTCCTTAGAGCCGTTTGCTCTCCACCCTTCTGATTTGTCTCTTAAGATGCATATATTTTATGTTGCCACACGATAATTATAAATTTTTCAGAAAAATCACAATAAAGGCCCTGGAGGGACCCTTTATTTCAGTGGCTCCTAAGCACAGATTTTCTGGGGAGCTAGCTGGCTTTTTTTTTTTTTTTTTTTTTTTTTTACCACTAAGAGGAAGTAACCTAACTACAAGGTCCGGATCACAGCTCCAGAGAGCCGTCTCAGAAAGCCTGGCATTAGATCCGCCAACACACATGTGTATGCATAGGCAGACATGTGCATGTGAGAGCATGCACACACACACGCACACGCACACACATACAAAACAGCTCATCACCTACAACGAACAAACCAGCCCATCTTAAAAGGAATAGAGATACTTTTATTCTAGAGCCAAATCTGGGCCACCATGTCAGGGCACACAGATTTGGGCTACCCAAAATTCCATGTGCCAACCCAGAAGCGGTTTCACGACATTTTATAGTTTATAGTTTCACAGGACAAAGAAAGTCATGAATGAAAGTTTAAAATACATCACTGGGAGCATCAGAGAACCTGTCATTGCAGGACGGGGTGGGGGTGGGGGCTTCTCCCTCAAGCCTCAGATACAATCCAATGACATTCTTAGCCTTTGGGTTGGTGGTATCTAGGAGTCTGATAGGTTAATAGATCTCTACAAGTTTTTATCTATTAGTCACAGGATGCTGGCTCCAGCACAGAGGCAGACAGGAACGGGTTATTTAGGGGTCTAAAGCTAGCCCGAGACATAGTAATCAGCCTCTGGACTTGCACCATCCCAACCTTTCCCTATCACTTTAGATTCAATCAGCCAGTCTCTGCAGGCATGGCTTCTTTCCAGGAATTCTTATTGGAATGAAATTAAAATTAAAACTGGGTGTCAGGTGATTCTGAAGGTGAGGTGGCCATTCTGGTGTCTCTACCCTTTCCCCCTTTTTATGCAGAATGAGGAATCAGTGTCCCTAGAGAGAAGTCACCTGGCAAGCCTGTGACAGAAACAGGACCAGGCTCAGGGCATATTCTGGTGTGGCATTGCGGGGCTGGGTAATCAGACAGTATTTAAAACTGTGAGTCTCCTGTCATTGAGCAATGGGGCTCTCCAGAGCCTGCCCCTTCTGGAATGCCTGACCAGATGGACTGTTAAGAAAGCTGATTGGACTCAGGGTGGCTTTTCCTGTGACCTTCATGAACAAAGGCATCCAGCCCTTTAGATTTGAAATGTTAACATTAAGGGAGGAATAACAGGCCCTGCTCCCAAAGGGTAGCGTTATTATGACTATGATCTTGGCCTCTGGGACAGAAGGGGACATTGTTATCCACCTTTGGTGCGTCAGGTCGGCGTGTTTATATGGGATACTGCAGGGTAGCACAGCCCTAGTCATCTCACTGGATCTCTGGTCCTCTGGGGAACTAACCTTCAGCCTGTGAGCACACCAGAGAGACCCAGAGTCAGTCAGCTGCTGGGTCAGTTCTGAGTCTGTCCTTCCCAATACACTCAGCTAGGGCCTCTCAGCAGAGACCTTTCCAAGCAGCCCACAAGCTCAGCCATTTCTCATTCACAGATAAGTCGACAGAGATGCCAGGTATCTAGCTACATTTTCCTGGTTTTCACGGAGAGCACCGTGCCTGGGACATACACCTTTCTCTACAGTTGGGCCTGAGAATTGGGGCACAGACTTGGTGCAGAGGCTTGGTGTAGAGAAGGTCAGGGCTTTGGAGACAAGCTGGTGTTCATTCCAGGGGCTCACCCAAGTGTTTAAAAGGACAAAGGCTCATGATATCCAGGCCTGGCACAGACAGAAAGCCAATCAGGAAGCAGGCTGTTGTAAGAGCCAGCAACAACAAGGACCGTAGTTTGGAAGAAGATGGGATTCCTTTCCCTCGCTGCTCCCCATGCCCAGTGTCTGACGTTGGACACAAAGGCTGTGCTTTGGTGGGCATATCCCACAGGTCACTGGAGCAGCAGCATTGAAAAGATGTCTGCAGGCAGTACAAGGGGGCAGAAGTAGGTCACAGGGTCATGAGGGGGGAACTGAGGACGTCATAGGGTAAAGGCAGAAAGGTCTTAGGGAACGGTGTGAGGGGAAGGCACCTAGCTGAGCTCCGAACTCACGATCGTATAAAACGCTGCACACATGGAAGCTTCATCATGATCACCAAATCCCAGAGACACCCAAGGTGTCTTTCTCCTAAGTAAGCACGCAAGCAAGTTCCATCAACAGAACAACAGTAAGTGCTGAGAAGAAACGTGATCTCAAGCCAGGAGGAGACATGAAGAACCTCAAATGCATGTGGCGGTGTACAGGAAACGCGTCCAAAAGAAGAGGTTGCGTGCCCTGTGATGTGGGACCGTAATGGTCCACGGACCCGGAAGTTGAGGCAGCTTCCACCCGGAAAACTTAAGACAACAGGAGTGGGCTAGCTCCCGACCTCCCCACTCTGACCCAACACAAAATCGGCTCCTCCACCATCAAACCTAGTAAGAATTTATTACCTTGACAGTTACACGTCTTTTCTCCTTGTTGGACCTCATAAGGCTCACCCACCACCATACACACACATACCCTATAGCCCTTGAGAACACAGATGAAGCATCTTCCAGCATCCCGGCCCATACAAATTATACATAGCCATATACACCTTGTCCCAAAGACCCTGGCCACCTCTCCACCAGCATAAAGGAGCCCCAATAAACAAGCCCGTTTTCTGAAGCCGTTCCCAGGTATGTATGTGTTCTTTATCCGCACACTCACCTCTGACCAAGATCCTGCCTGTACCCACCCAGGTCAGCCAGCTAAGCTTCCCTCCCTCTAGCCCACCCCTGTGTGCAACAGGCCTGGCTACCCCCCAAGTTGGGGGCGGGCGGGGGGGGGCGGGGCGGGGGGCAGGGGCGGGGAGAGGATCCAGGATGGCAATGTGATTCCAACTGCAGATCTGCAGAAGCGGAACACAGAGACGGCGAGTGGATCCATGACTCTCATGCGTGGTGACTAGAGGCTTGAGTGTGAGAAGCACACTGTACACAGATGGTTTAGTCTGGATAACTGAGGGGTTGTGTTTATCTGAGGTTGGGCTTCCAGGGTCTCAGCTACCTATAGCCAACCAGGCACTGAAAACGTTAAAGGGAAAAACAAACAAACAAACAAACCAGACATAGCCAATAAACTTCTATTATGCTGTGCTGTTGTTATTGTTTTGTGTTATAGTTACTGTCAATCTCTTACTGGGCCTAATTTATAAGCTAAACGCCATCAGACACATGAAGACACAAGAAAAATCAGTGCAGCCGTAATTTAGTTTAGGCCGCCTTACGCTACAGTCAGAGACAGTCACTGATTTGCCTCACTTAATTGCGCCGGTGGGTACTGTGTTTCAGAATCTGAATATTTGGGGTTGGGGATTTAGCTCAGTGGTAGAGCTCTTGCCTAGGAAACGCAAGGCCCTGGGTTCGGTCCCCAGCTCCGAAAAAAAAAAAAAGAACCAGAATCTGAATATTTGTGGCACTACTGAATTAACTGAAACCATCAACGTCACTTTTCCAACGGGAAATCACCTGGCATCTGCCACATAATATAAATGTATAGAAGTGTATATCTGTATATATAAATGCATAGACATGTAAGTATGAATGTATGTGTATATATGATACATATATGTATGATATATATATGATATATACATATGTGTGTATGTATGTATGCGTGTGTATGTATGTATGTATGTATGTATGTATGTATGTAAGTATGTATGTATGTATATGGGATTCATTAGAGTGGCTCACAGACTGGGGTCCAGTTAGTACAAATGACAAATGACTGCCTACCAACCAAAGTTCTGAGAATCCAGTAGTTGTTTAGTCCGTGTGACTGGATGACACAGCTGGTCTTCACTGTATACCAGAATCCTGAAAAAGTGGGGTCTAAAGCCAGTGAAGAAATGGACTTGCCAGAGAGAGAGAGAGAGAGAGAGAGAGAGAGAGAGAGAGAGAGAGAGAGAGAGAGAGAGAGAACAAGAACAAGCAGGCAGACATCAAACTTCTTCCTCTGTGTCCTTATGTCAGCAGCCAGCAGAAGGTGTGGCCCAGATTAAAGGTGGGTCTTCCCACCCCCCAAAAATGCAGACTAAAGGTTTATTTCCACCTGAAATGACATGGATTCAAAGTGGACCTTCCCACTTTAGTTGATTCAATTGGGAAATAACCCATCATGGGTGTACCAGCTTGGATTTTAGTTAACTTCAGACGCCGTCAAGCAGACAGCCAAGAATAGCCATCGCACAACCAATCCTTGTCACCCTGACACACAGTCACATCTCCTTACGCCATGCCAATAACCAGCTCATCGTCACACTGAACATGATATAGCCACCCCCTTAACAACCACAAATGCATTATATATTTAGAATGGGTGGCAATGTCTCATGAGGGACATCCCTTTTGTATCTCAAAACCTAAATAGCATAACCACTGATGTTCTCATAATCGATGGCATATTATACAAGAAAGAAACCGAGAAGAGAAACCACAAATATCCATGCAAACACATTTCAGCAAAACATGACAGAAACACTCACACCAACTCCCATCCTGCTTTCTGTTGCGGTGCCTCATAAGCCACACGGGCACCGATCTCAGACAGACAGGGATAGTTTATTGAGCATATGCCCCAGGACTGGTCAACCAGGGACATGTATGTGGGTAACTGACATTCTGGTTGGCAAGTTAAGACATGGATGACAGACAAATCCCATCCTGGTAGACAAGTAAAGACATGAATATTAGACAAGGCAAGTCCCCTGAGACAGTTGAATACCCCAACCAATGGGAACAGGATAAGTGTACAACAAAGTCATGTTTCTAAGGAAATCCCCTATCCCTAAATCCTGATTGGTGGAATAACTTGACACAGATGTTTGTGGATTTGGGGCTTAAAACCTCTGTAGAATCTTAACTCCATGTCACGGTTCCATTCCTGAATCTGGTGTATGCTTAATAAACTGACCCTGTCTGACCGATATCAGTGTTCACGTAGTTTGTGAGGTGATCCCTGAACCCCAATTTTCCCACAGTAATTTGGCTCAATCACCCCTCCTAAGACTTATTCCTTACTTAGCCCGTTGGCTTAAGGGCATCAAAAGTCCAAAGTGGCCAGGGGGAAGTCTCAGCTTCCAGTTCAATGAAATATCTGGTGTGTTTTCTGGTAGGAGTGCTCCCCCTAAAGAGCCAAAATGTGTAGGCCAGCAAAACTTAAAATCATAGAAACAGAAAGTAGAAATTTTTCCTAGTGGTTCCTCTAGGGGTAATGGTGAATAGAACCATTTCTTCGTCTACACCTTGATTTCTGGACTCATGGATTCTAGCTATGGGAGAAACCTTACCATATATTGGACCTTGTATTAATAAAGATTCTCCACAGTGACAGAACTTATAGTGTGAATCTTCTCTTTCATATATATACACAAATATGTAATATATATATATATATATATATATATATATATATATATATATATGAATGAGTTATAGGCTGCAGTCCAGATAATCCAACAGTGGCTGTCTGTGAATGGAAAGTCCAGTAGCTGTTCAGTCCATAAGGCTAGAAGTCTCCGCTGGTCTTCAGTGTATACTGAAATCCTGAAGATGTAGGATCTAATGCCAGTGAAGGAATGAACTTGCTAGAGAGGGCAGAAGAAATCAGGCAAAGATCAGAAGCTTCCTCTCATGCCCGTACATAGACTTTCAGAAGAAGGTATGGCTCAGATTAAAGGTGTACCTTTCCTACCTCAATATATGGAGTAAAGGTGTGTGTCTTCCTATCTAAAAAAAAAAATCTAGATTAGAAGAGGATCTTCCTACTTCAAATTAAGCAAAAATCCCTACATTTTGGGTTTCAGTTTCAGATGTAGTCAAGTTGACAGTCAAGAACACCCATCACAGACACTGAGTCAAAGCACGTACCACCTAGCCTCAGTCCTCTAGGTTTCCACCACCTAATTAGCATTGTAACTGTGTCTTTAAAAGGCCATTTCATGTTTCTATATGGTTGGCTGCTTAAGGGTGGCAGGGGACATGGTTAGACTAGTGGATTCTATGATCATGTGAAGTGAGTTACTCGGTCGGAAGCAATACACTGTGGAATGCCATGACGGTAGGTAAAGCATTCTTTGAGTTCATGGATGGTAGTTTTGGCAAAACCATCACATGCATGAAGAGCAAACCCATAGCCAGAATAAATATCTTCTCCTGTAAAAACAAAGCATTGCCCTTTCCATAAAGGAAGTGGTCCAACGTAGTCAATCTGTAACCAGGTCACTGGCTGGTCACCCAAGGCATAGTGTCATTTCTGGGGCTCAGGGTTGGTTTCTGCTGTTGGTATTCAACAGCAGTTATAGCCAGATCAGTTTTGATGAGTGACAGACCATGTTTTAGAGCCAGTGTAGAACCTCCATCAGGCAACTGACAAGGATGGCTAGAGAAAGAGGCTGACAGTCCACAGAACAAGTCATCCTATCTACTGGATTATTGAACTACTCTTCTGCTGAATTCATCTTTTGATGAGCATTTACATGGGACACAGTATCTTCATATCCTTTTCCCATTGGCAGAGATTGATCCCCATACATCTTCCCCAGATGGCTTTCTCACTAATTTTCCACTCGTGCTCTTTCCAAGTCCCCGACCATCCAGCCAACCCATCGGCTCCAGCTCATGAACCAGTGCAATCACACATCTGGCCATTTCTCCTTCCAAACAAAATACATGGCCATGTGTACTGCCCGTTGTGAACATTTCCTTTCACTTGTAACTTTCAGGGTTGTCCCTATACTGCTGCAGCTGTCCACCTCTGTGTGGTGCCTATATCATGTGCAGAACCATCAGTAAATCAGGCCCTTCTCTGTCAGCAGCCATAATAGGACAAACTAATAACTAGCAGGTGGTCTCCCTGAGATGGTCTGCTTCAGATTATTATATAATTTGCAACAGGTTCACTCTTATTGGGCAAGACCGTAGGAGAATTCTTTTTAGGAAAGATTCCTGCTATTAATATGCTTTTTCTGTTATTATTAAACACATATAACAATCACTGGTTATTAGCCCACCCCTTTGGAGCAAATCTCTGTAGATCTACAAAGATGTACTGTCTTGTAGTGATGCTATATAGAAAAGTTGATGACTTCTTAAGCCTTGATGATGATCCTATAAGAATTCCTAAAAGTATATCAGTGATTATTAAGCTCTTTTATAGTGGGACTGCTATTAGGTCCTTTTCTGTTAGTCAAAACTGCAGTGAGAACTCTGCCAATCTCCCATGTGTCACCAGTTAATTGCTCTTAGATGGTAATCAGACTTCCTCCTACTCAGAGCACATTCCAAGAGGTAATAAAACAATGAACCAAAGGTCAAAAAAAGGGAACTGATGATTTATTATAGGTGTTAGGACAAAAAATAAAATATTGACTGGGTTTATCTATACAAAACTTCACTAACAAATTAGCTATGGTTCTCAACTTACAACGAACCCGTGGAGCTGTGACAGGTGATAGATGTTTAGCCAGATAATTGCTCCTAATGGATATGCATGTAAACATTCTCTGTTATAAACTTCTACTTCAATTTATGATTTGATTTTGTGTGTGAACTTGTGATGAACTTTGTAACATGTGATCATGTATTCTGAAAGATGTTTAAGTGCTGAGGACAAAGAGAAGTGTCAGGACTGAGCTGAGGAGAACTAAGTTGCGGAGACATTTTCAGAGAGTAAGAGCATTGTTGTAACTTCAGAGCAGGAGGAGAGAGCAAGATTAGAAGGAGACTGCAAAATGGAATAACTTAGAGACTATAGGTAACATAAAAAACTAGGAGGGCAATATGCAGAGTACAGAGGGAAAAAAGAAAAAGCCGCAGAGAGCATAAGGAGCAAGCAGGCTTCTTCTTACCGTGGGACAGACAGAACAGGTCTTTTCTTAATAACAAGACAGGCTTACATATATATATATATATATATATCTTATGTATATAATATATCTTATGCCCTAGAGACTGTCTTCAGACACATCAGAAGAGGGCATCAGATCCCATTACAGATGGTTGTGAACCACATGTGATTGCTGGGATTTGAACTCAGGACCTCTTAACCACTGAGCCACCTCTCAAGTCTCAGGCTTAGTATCATTAAAAGGAACAAAACTTTCTTCTTACAAACTTGGGTGTAATTTATTCAGCATTTAAAAGGGTAGAAGCTTTTTCATTCTCAATGCAATAAAGATTGGAGTTCATTTTCTTATCCAGAATGAGTGAGTTCTTTCTGCATTGGTGCTTGGTCCTTTCTTCCACAGGCATATGTAAGTATGGATGTGTGTGTCTGTAAGAATGTAATTGTGAGACTGCATGCAAGATGGGGCTGACTGGTGTGAATGGAAATGCGTAAATGTACATGCGTAAATGTACATTTGTGAATCTGTATATGAACTTTTGTGAGTTTATGCATATTTGTGAATCTGTATATGAACTTTTGTGAGTTTATGCATATTTGCCCATATAAAAGTTTTTCCTTCTGCAAATGCTGTTCTCTTCTCTTGTTTCTATAGAAACTTATTGCCCCAAACTTCCCCCTAGACAGACAAGCAAGGACAATCTGGACAAAAGGGAAAAGGCTGTAGCTATTAATCCTTTACTTGATCTCCTGCTGTTTAAGACGAGGTGCTAAGTGCCAGAGACTGCAGTTTCTGGCCTCAGAGGAACACAGAAGGCAGGTCAGCTTAGTAACTTAGACTTTGATGAGTAAAAACATTTTATTATACAGCAACACCAAATATCTCGTAAGACCAAGTCTTACCCTCTCCACTGACGCTCTTCCCCCTCCATTGACTCAAGAAGACCCGACAAGAAAGAAGACCCCCACCATGGCTGCCCCCCACCTCCATACTTCTCTTCCTCAGTTAACTGACCATGCACACCTCATGAGGGGATAGGTGAATGCTTGGCAGCAGACAGCATTGTAACAGAGTTAGAGATCATGTAGAAGCCATCTGGGCAACTTCTTCGTGTAACTTGCCCACACCTTCTGGATCTGCTTGGGCCCAATAATGTATATACCACTTCCATTTGCTAATGGGTTACCACTGCACATGTCCTGCTTTATGACTTCTGGGTCAGATGATACCCAGATCATGATGGGAAGCTAAAGTTATATAGTAACTTGGTGACCTATTATCAAATGTTCCAATAGCAGGCCAAGAGTTGTCTCTCAAAGGGAGACTACTTGTTTATAGATGATGGTTGAGCCTCTTCTGTGACTCACATCTAGGGGCCTGCCAAAGGCTCCAAACATCATCCTTATTTGCCACAGACACCTAAAATCACGTCTGTTGGATCATATGCTCTATGTAGTAGAGCAGCCTGCACAGCAGTCTGGAATCTTGTTCTTCTATTCCACACTCCTTTCAAAGCTAGCAGCTTTCTGAGTCACTTGGTCTATGGGCCTGAGTAACACACCCAAGTGAGGAATGTGCTGTCCCCAGAATCCAAACAGGCCCACTGAATGGTGGAGGGAGGGACCAAGTGCAATAATTTACTCTTTACCTTAGAAGTAATGTCTCTGCATATCACACACCACTGGACTCCTAAGAATTTCCCTGAGGTAGAAGGTCCTTGAACTTTGGTTTGCTTTTTGCCCATCCTCTGATGCACATACGTGTGCTCAGCAAGTCAGAAGTGGTTGCTACCTGCCACTCACTCAGTCCAATCAGCATAAGGTAGTCAATATAGTGCACCAATGTGATATTTTTGTGGAAGTGGCAGATGATAAGATCACTTCAAACTAAGTATGACACAGGTCAGGAAAACTAATATATCCTTGAGGTAAAACTGTAGAAGTATACTGCTGGCCTTGCCAACTAAAAGCAAATTGCTTCTGGTGTTCTTATGGACAGGTACTGAGAAAAGGGTACTTGCTATCAGTAGTTGCATACCAGATACCAGGAGATGGATTAATTTGCTCAAGTAAGGACATTATGACTGGTACAGTAGCTGCAGTCAAAGTTACTACCTGACATAGTTTCCCATAATCAACTGTCCTTCATGATCCATCTGTCTTCTTCACTGGCCAGATAGGAGAGTTAAAGGAAGATATGTTGGGAACCACCACCCCTGTATCTTTCTTGCCCTTGATGGTGGCTCTAATTTCTTCCATTCTTCCAGGATACAATACTGTTTTTAATCCATTTGTTTCCTTGGCAGAGGCGACTCTAATGGTTTCTAATTTAGCCTTTCCGACCATAATATCCCTCACTCCACAGATCAGGGAACCAACGAGAGAATTCTGCCAACCTCTAAGTATATCTATCACAGTTATATGTTGAGCATGGGGGAATAACTACAGGGTGAGTTTGAGAACACATTGGACCTACAGTGAGTTACACTCCAAGCAAAATCCCATTAATCACTCGGCCCTCGTAAACCCCTACTTTAACTGGAGGACCACAGTGTGACTTTAGGTCTCCTGAAATCAGTGTCAACTCAGAACCAGTATCCAATACACTTCAGAAAGTCTGATTGTTTCCTCTTTCTCAGCATACAGTAACAGAGAAAGGCTAACAGTAAAACTTGGGTATTTTATCAAGGTCCTTCCTCAGGGGAACCTGGTTGATCCTTCACTAAAGGGGTTCTAGATCTGAAAACTGGATCAAGTCTGGAAATTGGTTTGTGGACTGTCCTAGTTAGGGTTTCTATTGTTGTAATGAAATATCATAACCAAAGCAACTTGGAAAGGAAAGGGCTTATTTCAATTTACATTTTCAAGTAATACTGTATCACTGAGGGGAGTCAGGACAGGAACTCACACAGGACAGGAACCTGGAGGCAGGAGCTGATGAGGAGGCCACGGAGGAGTGCTACTTATTGACTCACTTCTCATGGTTTGCTCAGTCCCCTTTCTTGTAAAACCCAGGGCCACCAGGCCAGGGATGGAACTACTCACAGTGGGTGAGCCATCCTATATTAAAAAATACCTACAGGCTTGCTACAGCCTGATCTTATGGAGGCATTTTCTCAATTGAGGTTCCCTGCTTTCAGATAACTCTGGCTTGTATCAGGTTGACATAAAATTATTTAGCACAATGGGCCAAGAATCCCTTTTGCCACAATCCAATGGGACCTTTCTTTTATTTGTTTGAGATTTTCTCCTTATACAGATCAAACAAAAATGCAGTAGGCTTCTTATAGATTTTACCCCTGGAAACATCATGATTGATGAGCCAATAACAAAGTCATGACATAATGAAAACCACTTTGCCTCTGCTGTCCATTGTGGATCAGGCCATTATGGACCTTGCTTTCTCTATGCTGCCCATGACAATAACTATGATCACCTTGTGTTTGGTGATTGAGTGCTGCCACCTGGCCCCTATGACTTTGGGGGCCAGCCAAACCCATAGCATTTAATTCGTCCACTGAGCAGCAGTGTCTCCAACCCTAAGGTTTGGCACAAGGAAAAGGGTGAGAACAAAACTCTTCAAATGTGCTGGTGCCCCTCTCACCATTTTGCATATTATAGGATCCATGGAGGGCATGTCTTCTGGACCTTCTCATGGAGGACAAGGTTTTGCACAGTGTATCCACTCTAGCATTACAACGTTCCTGAACCTTACTCACCCAAAATCCCTTCACCAGCACTCAGCCAAGAGCCATCAGGTAACTCTCACTCCTTTTGGCAGTAGGCCATCTTTTAGCAAATGCCTCAGCCAACTATTCAGACTTTTGACACCTTTTTTCAACTGGGCAAACTTCTATATTAAACCTACAATCTTTACTCACCGGGATCATATCAATAAACTCAGCTTGGTCCAGTTTTATGTTCCTTCCACTTTTGTCCCACATCTTTAAATCCATTTCTATAATAGTCCCCAGACATCTTCTTAAAATGAATTAGCAAACTCATTAAGCCCTTTTCATGTTGGAAAAAGCTTCTTCTCATGGGCTACACTTTCTACCTCCCTTCCAGGAGCCTGGTTAGCCTTAAATCTGAAGTGCTGGGCCCTGGGGGACATCAGTATTGTCCTCCTTGCTATCACCTTCAGAAAAAGTCACTGCCGGTTTAGCAAACAATGAAGGATTAATTTCCTCAGTCAAAGGCAGAAAAGGCAAAAGTATTCAGGGAGTGGAGGCATGAGCACATCTTATACTCAGAGACTATTTTCTTAGGTGAGAGTAAACCCTTGAGAATCTGAGTTCAATGTTCTCAGCTTCAATAGGGTTCTCCCACACATGCTTATTCCAAGGTATAGAATCTCATTCTTTACCAGTTAATGTTCTTACTAAAACCATGGGCGTTCTTCTAGACTGGGACTTGAATTCCCTTTGTAATTCAGCCAACCTTATAGTGAGGGCTTTGGTTTGATTTTCCACAGCCTGAGCTCTGTGACTGCTGGAGAGAAGATTCTCTTTCAGGGCCGGCCCACTTGGAAACCTTTTGACTGTGCATCTGGAACAAGTCAGTTTTGTTACATTTTCTTTCACTGTACCCTGAGATGCTGAAGTTGGTGAATTTTATCACAGAGCACATACCTTTCCTTTGTCAATTTATCCAGAGAAGAGATGCTAGGAGCAACCAACCAACACCATAGTTTCTTTATTTCTCCACAAACTGTCAAAATACACAGTGTGTGTGTGTGTGTGTGTGTGTGTGTGTGTGTGTGTATGTGTGTGTGCGCGCGCGTGCATGTGCGCACATGTGTATGTATGTCTATGCCTATATATATATATATATACATATATATATATATTTATCTCTATATCTGTTTTGGATTTATTAGAATGGTTTACAGGCACAGGCTGTGGTCCAGCTAGTCCAACAGTGGTTGTCTAACAATGGAAGGTCCAAGAATTCATTAGTTGTTCAGTCCACAAGGCTGGCTGTCCCAGTTGGTCTTCAGTATATGCCAGACTCCCAAAGCAGTAGGCTCTAATGCTAATGAAGGGGTAGACTAGCCAGAGAGTATGAGAACAACTTGGCAGAGAACGAGTTTCCTTCTTCTGTGCCTTTTATATAGGCTGCCGGTGGAAGGTGTGGCCCAAATTTAAGGTGGATCGTCCCACCTCAAAAGATACAGATTAAAAGTGGGTCTTCCCTCTTCAGACAATTTAACTAAGAAAAAAAAATCCTTCACAGATGTACCCAGCAGCCTGGATTTTAGTTAATCCCAGATGAAGTCAAGTTGACAGCCAAGAGTAGACATCCTAGAAGCCTAAACATTTGAAAGTGGTAAGGGATTCAGTACAAGTATAGGGTTGATTCATCTGCCTTGTCCCTTCCATTCTTCTTATGGTCATAATCACGTTCAGCTAACATTTCATAATAGCTTATTATTATCAAAACATATGGTAACTTCAAAGCAAACAGCATAACAGGAAGACTAAAAATAATGAGCAGAGACTAAAACAACTATGAGAAAAATTTACTTAAACTCCATTGAACTGTGAGGTACAACTAGGAAATGAGTTAGAGTAGAACTGCAGGGTCAGGTGCACAACGGCCATGTTGGTTACAGACTTAACCATCTAAAATTATTGTAGACAGGTGCTCTAGGTTATGGGAAGTGGGTCAATGGGTAAACTGTCTGCCACGTAAGCACGATGAACCCAGCACCCATATAAATGTCAGATACAGGGGGTAAAATGCTTCCAATCACATTCTGTGAGGCAAGCACTACTGTGATGCTAAGTCAGACGAGGACAGAACTCAAGGACAACGTGGTAGGCTGATATCATTGGTGACCATAAACACCCAAATCCTCAGCAAAACAGTACAGAAACAAATCCAACAGTATGTCAACAAAAATGTTCTCCTTGATAAAGTGGGATTCCTATCAGAGATGCAAAAAAAGGTTTAATATATGAAAATCAATAAAGACAATCCTCACCATCAAGAGAACAATGGACAAATCTCATAAAAATCATGTTAATAGATACAAAAAGAACACTTAATTGTAACAAGCCCCTAGACCATAGTAGCTCCCAGACCTTAGCACAACTGACTCCATGATAAAAGTGCCAGTCAGGCCACAAAACTCAGCATCAGAAGCCAGAATGAAAACAAAGACCTAAATCATCAAAGTCTATAGTTCTTGCAAAGTCTCCAAATGTACTAACCTTACTTTTTGGCTTCAGTAGTTCTGCTCTAACTGACTAGTCTTGTTAACTGAAATATGTAAACCCAGGATTTTGGGCTTTAAAGTTCACTCAGACAGGCTCAGGGATACACTGGGATCCCAATCACTCTGGGTAGGTACTGGCCAGCTAATAGAATTTGTATTGACCTAACACATGTCTGAATAGTCTTCTTTTGTGGATACTCAACAACATAATAAGAGTCGATACCTTGCTTACTGTTTTATTTGAAATGGCACTTCAATTATAACTGAACCGATCAGGTAAGAAAAAGAAACAAAGGTCCCAAATTGAAAGAGTAAAGTCAGTTTGTCATTGTCAGAAAATGGTGCAGCCTTCTACAGAGAAAACGCAGAAGATGCTTCTGTAATACTTCTTGAATAAAATTAACTAAACACACAAAAATCAGAAGTGTTACTTACACTTAGCAAATTGCCTGAAAAAGCACACACACACACACACACACACACACACACACACACTAGTTGAAGCAAACTTTATGCAAAAAGAACAAAGCAGGCACTGGCTTCAAAATATACTACAAGCCACGGTGACAAGAGTGACATGGTACCAACATAAGAACAAGCTCACAGAGCAATGAACAGACTAGAGAGCCTTGAATTAAAACTGTAAGTTGCATTTTCCCACTCTGATGCTAAGAAGACACTTTGGAAAAAGAAATCCTCATCAAAGGACTAAGATAATGGAGAATTCACACACAAAAGAAGGCAAACAGATATCTGTTAAAAATCTCAGCAGTTCAAAAAAAGTCAACTCTAAATCTCTAAATTAAACAGAAGACACACTCTGGTTTTACGTGTGCAATTCTCAGGCAGGCCAGCAGCTGGCAGGAGTGGGGGCAGGGAGACACACCTCTGGTATGGCGTGGGGTGTGGACTAATACTAGGACAGGGAGGAGAGAAAGAGATAGGTGCTCATAGCTAGAAACCCAGTCACTGCTGATCAGTGGCTATCGAGACCCTGTCCCATCGAGAAGCTGAGCCCCGTCTGCAACTGGAGAGCATTAGAACATGCACTATGAAAACATGAAGAGCTAAACAGACATTATTCTGCTTTCCTCTTCTACCCACCCAATGAAGTAGAAACTTCTTTTTTCTTTGGAAAGTAGTTATGCCAAATGATGTTTTGCTGGGGCAAACGGGTGCTAAAGCAAACATACGACAATGTTTTCCTGAAGCAGACATGGGTGAGAGGATGTTTGGATACAGCAGACACAGGAAAGGACCCATGGTGAAGGAATATGATTATGACTCCACAGACAGTGGGAGAAAAGCACTGAGCTTTGGTTTGGTTTGTTCTGCCTTGCTATAATTCACTAAAGATGCCCGTGTATTGGTTCGCCTTACATAGAGTTGTTGAGCTCAACTTGTAATAACCCTGACATTGAGAGAAACTCACCCAAGAACTGTTTGTGAGGTTCCTGTAGCAGCTTGCTGCTTCTGTAGCCTCACCTCAAGCCTGTTGGTGAGCCTGGCGGTTTCTTCAGGATTGAGTACAGCTACCTGGCGTCTGCTTGTGAAAGGACTGGATTGTAGCTGCCAGTTTATGTGTGGTGTCTGCCTGCCTGGAGGACTGGCCTGCAGCCACTGAATCATAGTTGGTGTTTGTTATGGACTGAACTGTTGCCAAAGAAGATCAAGCTCACTCCTAAAAAGACAAATATTGCTGAGCAGGTCCACTTCCCCCAGATCCTAATAACTTTTTTCTTCTACTACCTCTGCTGGGTGGTGGGCTAGAGGAGAGGTTGAACCCTTATTAAAAGTAGGTTGCAAAAAATTTATGCCTACCCCCAAAGCTCCCAGGGACAGGCTTATTGTCCCCATGAGCTGTGGTTGAGTACTTATTAATTCCTTTTCACCTGTTACTCGCTGACACCAAGCCAATTTTCAGAATGCCTTTCCCACTGTCCAAGACCACACACAGGGTTTTATTTAAGTGAGTTAATGAACCCACTAGAATTCTACTTCACTATTAAGCAGATGTGATTCTTACCCACTGGCAAGAACTTAAAGAAATTTAGGATTGGAGATGAGAGGAGACATTTGTCAGTAGAAGATCTGGAGTAGAAAGCAGCTTAAAACGGAGATGCTCAGATTTAGAATCAGAGGCTGTGATGGTAGGTGTTAACTGTCAGCTTGATAATAATGAATCATCTTGGAGGGAGCCTCAGTGAAGGACTGTCTAGATTAGACCGGCCTGTGGGCATGTCTGGGAGAGAGAGTCTGGACTACATTGAAGTAGGAAGACCTGCCCATTGTGGGTGGCACCATTCCCTAGGCTGGGGTCCTCAACTCTCTAAGAGTAGAGAAAGCAAGCTGAGCCAAGCATGCCTTTATCCATCAATCTCTGCTCTTGACCATCCACGGACCTGGTTCAAATCCCTACTGCCTCCAGCTCCCCACAGTTCTGGGCAGTAACCTGAAATTGTGAACCAAGAAAACCTTTCACCCATACCATGCCTTTGCTAGTTTTTATATATTTTTAAATTATTAGAGACAACATGTGGGCTTCAAGCAGTCCACAATTTCTAAGCAAAAACCTCATTGGCTCTGTTTGCCAGTGTGCTGAGCTCTGGAGACCCATGGAAAGACAACATTTTTATGTTGCTGTCCTTGTGTCAAAGGCAGAGGATTACAAAAGGAGCTGACTGCCAAGAGTTTCATCGGCTTTTTCATCTGCATTGTGTAGCCATTGACCTCACCCTAGGATGTAAGGAATCTTTCAATTGGATGTTTAGGATGTGAAAGAAGAATAGATGAAGAAACAAATACTCCCTTAGATTGGGAAGAAGGGTAGAAAAATAATAAAATGTGAGATAGAACCTGTGTGAGGCTACAAAGGAAAACCTAGAGGGAGCATTGGTGGGTCTGTGGGCACCCCCTACCCCAAGAGGAGAGGATCCTGGACTCGCCTTGGAGGTGTGGGAGCAGCCACAGGTGTGATCAGGGACAGAGCTATGGCTTGCCACTATTTGTTCCTTCCTGGTAGCTTCAGCAGAACACGTTAATGCATCAGCACACATTAGGTCTCTGCCTTCCATGCAGGTCTGGGTGGATTCCGTATGCTCTGATGTAAATTGGATTGGACCGTTCTGAGATGCAAACTGTCTTCCAAGTTCAGTTTTCAACACTCGTCATGTATTAATTTCCGCCACCGACATGTCTGACACACAGCCTGGCTGAGAACGAGTCACAGAAAAATCAGTGAAATCGGTTCTTCTCCTTGAAGAGGAAACAGAAGCAAGGGAGTAAACCCCAGTTCACAAAGGAGATCTGGTGGTACAGCCTCATCTCTCAGGAATATGAACTACATGGCATATACTCAAATAATGGCGCTTGTACACCATACCTGTCATAGACTTACATATGAGCATTATATTCAGAGTTAGACGAACTTTAGGCTAGAAGGATGATTAGAAAAAGGGGTGAGTGGGACTCTTTAGACATGCTCACTTCCCAGTCACCTGGAATAGCTGTATAAATTATGGTAGCTCACTGGGGATATTTTCTAGTCTTAGTTCCCGAGAAAAGGGAGTGGACTGCCAAAGTGAGGTTATCAGACACACAGCATTGACTTGGATAGCAAAGGCAGACTAGGTTCTGACCAGACCTGAAGAAAAAACTTCCTTCTGTAAATCTGAGCAAGCACTCCTCCTCTCCACCCTCCAGCTGATAGCCTAGGACAAAGACATAATAGATGTTGACTCTCTCATCACGTGGTGGTTTGAGAATAGCTTCCTAGGATGAGATGGGGACCTCACTATCAGAGGATAGTATCCTGGCCAGCTGGTGTCAGGCTAGGAATTGAGAGTTTCCCGTAGCCTATAATCTTTATATGTTAGGCCTTGGTGATCTTAGTGTAGGCTGAATCTGTTGTGTATAAGTCTGAAGATCTATGCAAAGCTGGATTGGAATCTTCACCAAGCCATGTATCGGGCTGTAGTTAGAACTCAGCAAGTAGCAGCTGTCAGTGCTGGTACTGATGATGGTGGTGGTGGTGATGGTGGTGGTAATGGTGGGGTAGTGGTAATGGCAGTTGTGGTGAGTGGTGATGATCATGGTAGCAGTGGTGGTGATGATGGAATGTGAGTGGGGATGTGAGTGAAGATGATGGTGGTGGTGGGGATGGTGGTGGTGGTGATGGTGATAGTGGTAGTGGATGGTGATGGTAATGGTGGTGGTGGTTGATGGTGATGGTAATGGTAGATGGTGATGATGGTGGTGATGGTGGGGTAGTGGTAATCGTTGTTGTGGTGAGTGGTGATGATCATGGTGGCAGTGGTGCTGGTGGTGCTGATAGTAATGATGGAGTGGAAATAAGGAGTAGAGAAGATGGTGGTGGTGGAGTGGTGGGGTGGTAGTCGTAGTGATGATGATGGTGGTGGTGATGTTGGTGATGATGATGATAAGGAGGAGCCAGGCACTCTATGAGGCACCATTTCATTCTTCAACTTCCATAACAGTTCTTAGAAGGTGATGACATCACTGTTTAGCAGACAGAGAGGAGTTTGCTGTGTGACTCAAGGAGGCCACTTTGCTCTTCAGTGGTGTCCATGATATACTTTCACAAAAACAGGAAAATATTTCTATTATTATTAATATTAATATTATTATTAATTTGGATTAAAATATGATTATATTATTCCACCCAGAAATTATTTTTAATAATCATGTACTGAACAAAACACAACGGGTACCACCTGCTTTCCCGTGTCACCCCACACACCCCTCTGTTAACCCAAATTGTTAGGTGCACATGTAGCATTAGAGAACTCGTTCATTAGTTTAATGAAAGAGTCCGTTACAAGGGAACCTCCTTCTTCAGCTGCAGGCAGTCCGAGAGGCCGTGGGCACCTCTTGGCTTCTCCACATGTGAAATAAGCACTAGCACCAGCGTTGTACTCCCCAACCCTTCCTTTCTCCCCTGGCTTCACCAACAGGTCACTTTGTGTCTTCCGGAGACCTTGAATGATGGCCACCCAGATGCCTGTGCCCCAGCAGTAAGATTTCCAGATTGAAGTTAACAATCATCAATGGTGCACACGTGGAAGGTAACAAGGTCTCTGTTAGAGTTTGTATTTCACTTTATTGTGAAATACAAATTAACTCATAAATATTGGATGCTATGTGACAAATATATCTTCTAAAAAAAGAATAGTTTATTCATGCACGCCAAAGAGATAAGACCCATGGTTCCACTTCAGAACAGCCCACACTGGAGCTTCGTCGGGTACATGACTGACTCACGGATGATCCACAAGCGACTTCAGAGCTCATGCTATTTCCAGTCTAATGCAGGTGGTACCACAGTGGGGCACTCAACACAGAGAGAAGAGGAGGAGATGAGTCTCTACAGTGACTTGGGACTCATATGGCACCAGTCACGTGGAAGGAAAGTGGCTTCAAGTACCATCAGCTGTCCTGTGACAAAGCTGTATTGTCTGAGTAAGTAGTGTTGGGCACAGCACAGCGGCTATCTACCAATGGCCACATCTGAAGCTCAGCCTCAGATTCACGAGTCTGACTTTTAGGGAGAGGAGGATGCAGTCATCAAACACATGAGTGCTTCACAGGATAAAACAAAACAATCTGCTGAGTATGTAGCCACTTTAGGACAATGAGCCACCATGAAAAGGTAGAAATGGGTGTTCCATGTGAACCGATAGTATACCATAGCTCCAGTGCCTAGACAGCCTAGGAGGCCTTGAGTTCTCCTGTAGGTTGTTCTATGTGTCAGCAGTGGATTATGGGAAAACAAGATTCGAATGGGAAATAGAGTTATAGCCAACTGATGGCAGATGCCATTTCACTGACCTTGGTGGTATCCATTTCAAAGGGCTGACAGTGTGCCATAGTTAACACTCAAGGACTGGTAGAATTTGCCTCAGGGAATGTAAAGCCCCCTGAACTCCTGGAGAATTTTTAATGGGGTTATAACCGTAAAATAGTAAGCTTGAGAAATTTTATTTTTCTCTGAACCATGACTCCATTTTTGCGAAGATGATCCCCAATATATAAGAAACCAAAGTAGAAACAAATTGAATAACATAAAAACCAACAGCTGCTATGTGTTTGAAAATGAGTAAGCGAGAAGATGGCTTCTATGTTGGGAGACAGTATGTATAAATCACAGATCTGCTAACAAGTTTTAACCAGCCAGCCATCTATCTAGCCAGCCACCTAGCCAGCCAGCCAGTCACCCAACCAGTCAATCTACCAGCCAGCCAGTCAGCCATCCAGATAGCCATCCAGCCATCTGTCCATCCATCTGTCTATCCGTCCATCCATCCGTCCGTCCATCCATCCATCCATCCATCCATCCATCCATCCAGCCAACCAACCAGCCTGCCAGCCAACTGGTCAACCCAACTAATTAGCCAGCAAGTCAGCCAATCAACCAACCAATCGACTAACCAGTTAGCCAACCAATCAACTAGCCATCCATCCATCCATCCATCCATCCATCCATCCATCCATCCAGTCAACCAAACAGACAGTCAATCAATCAACCAGACAGACAGACAGTCAGCAACAACAAAGAAAGTAGTGCAATGAAAAGGTAAACAAAAGTTCTGAGAAAACATTTTTTCCCCAAAGAAGATACACAGTCAACCAGCATATGCAAGGATGTTCAAGGTCACCATCACTAGGAAAACACAGGTAGGACAAAGAAGAAATGGGAGTTCCTTAGTGTGTGACTAAAGCTATATATGATTAGTGAGGTTATGAAAAATCTACTGTATACAATAGAACCTATAAATAATAACAGCATTGCACACTTAAATGTGTATTAAGAAAGGGCTGGAGAGATGGCTTGGTTAAAAATACTTACGGCTTCTACAGAGGACCCAGGCTCAGTACTCAGAACTCACAAGATGGCTCACAACTGCTATTAACTCTAGCTCCAGGGGAGTTGACACCCCCCCTTCTGGTCTTGGCAGGCACTGCATACAGGTTTTGCATTTAGAGATTGTATGTATATAATATATATGTAATGTATGTAAATATGCATGCCATTTATATATTATCTAAACATAATTACATATTTCATAATTATATATAAGAAAAGTATTAAGAAGTATATTGTATATAAAGTATTGTCATCAATAACAATAAATAAACAGTGAAGAAAATTTGGGGATATAAAAAGCAAGATTAGTACTCTCACTAAGTTCGACTGTTATAAACACATTCACATGATCAAATTCTTCAAATTGTAAATATTAAATGTATATAGTTGCTTCTGTATCCATTATAATTTAACAAAGTTTCCAAAGTCACACGAAGACCCAAAGAGATGTCACCTTAGATCCATCAGGATGACTATAAAAACAAAACAAAACAAAACAAAACCAACTCAAACCTAAAGACTCTACAGAGTGGTAGCTAGTACGTTGGAAAAGATGTGAAAAAAAATTAACTCAGGTCAGCTGATGGTGGGCATTTTTGTTATGAAAAGTAGCATGGTGGTTCTTAAAGTCTGCTTAAATAAAACTGCCATCTTGTGCTAGCTGGTACTTTTTGTCAACTTGATATAAGATAGAACATTTTTGAGGAAGGAACCTTAATTGAGAAGATGCTCCCATAAGATCAGCTTTCTTGATTAGTGATTGATGGGGAAGGCCCAGCTCTTTGTGGGTGGGACCACCCCAGGCTGGTGGTGCTGGTTTCTATAAGAAAGCAGGCTGGACACAGCATGAGGAGCAAGCCAGTAAGCAGCACCCCTCCATGGCCTCTGCATCAGCTCCTGCCTCCAGGGTCCTGCCCTGTGTGAGTTCCTGTCCCGATTTCCTTCAGTGATAAACATGTGCAAGTGTAGATCAATAAAACCTTTCTCCCTTGACTTGATTTTGGTCTTAGGGTTTCATAACAGCAATAATAACAGTAAATTAAACAATTTCATGTGGGAACACAGCTTTTCAATACGTATCAAGAAAGAATTGAGAAGCTGGAGCGGTGCTCAGTGGTTACAAACACTGGCTGCTTTTGGGGGAACCTGGCTTGGACTCCTAGCATCCACACGGCAGCTCCCAACTATCTATAACTCCAGTTACAGAGGCATCTAACACCCTTTTCTGTCCTTCTTCAGCACCAAGCTCAACATGTGTGGACAGGCATAGGTGCAGGCAAAACACCCAAAAATAGGAAGTAAGAGCAAATACATCTTTAAAAACAAACAACGCAATCGAAACCAAGGTCTCAGAAAAAGAATTTCATATCCATATCTGCAGCAACACTGCACAGTGAGATTGGCCAAGTGTCCACCTACAGTTGGTACAGTTGGATGGGTAAACACCCCATGCCTGTAGAGACAATTCAGTAATGTCCTGCTTGACAAAGGAAAACATCTCTGGCCCACATTCCAGCACAGACTGACTTGAAGACGCTATGCAGAATCAGACAGCTTGCCACGAAGAAATACACTGTGTATGATGGCTTTGGGCTGGCTAGAATAGTCAGATTCACAGAAGGCAGAAGGGGGATTGCAGGAGCTGGAGATCTGCGGAAGGGAGCTGAGCAAAGGTTGTAGTCTAGACTTTGCAAAATAAAGATACTCTGGACATTGCAACAACAATGTAAACACAGTAACAGCTGTCCTGTGTTTTAGCCATATCACGCCAATTTCTCCCTGTTCTGATGTCTGTTCCTCCCATATTCACAGATGTTTGAAACACCGCCCTGGCACCATACTGAATGAAATATTCTCTAACCAGGAGAGAAGACAGAAAACGAGACACTTCGGGCTGTAACACTGGACATTATATAACATACAGGCCAGCGCCCACGGCAAAGAATTACATGGTCCAAAATGGTAACAGTATCAAGTCTGGGAGCCCTGGTGCATTGGTTTGAATGCAAAGCTCCCATAAGCTCAGGGATTTGAGCACTTAGTGTCAGTTGGAGGAGGTCATGGAGTATGGGGAGGATGCTGGAGGAAGTGATCACTAAAGGGTTTGAGGTTTATAGGTTCCCACCACTCCCAGTTCTCTCTATCCCCTGTTGTGCCTATGAGATATAATCAATCAGCTTCCTGCTCCAGCCACCCACTGCCATGTGGTCCCCTCCACTCTGGTCTTTAAGCCACTGGAACCCTAAGCCAAGTACACTTTCCTCCTTGTGTTGCATTTGGATCTAGCATTCTGTCACAGCATCAGAAAGAGGCCTGATCCTCATGCTGGGAAAGCCAGCAAGTTGGCATGGCTAGCCAGATGCAGTTGCCCAGGGACGTGGTGGCAGGTCTATCACCAGGAGGTTTTGTCCTTTCTCCCAAGTCTTTCAAGTCAGATTTTAGCGCAACCTAAAAAAATGGGGCCTCTCAAGCACTATCAGGCCTGTCTTTCTCCTCAGTGACCATGGCTTAGGTCAGCAGTCATCTTCTGGCAAACTTAAAGAGCTGGAGCCTGAGGGAAAATCAAAGAACTCTATGTCAGCAGGCATGAGGTCAGAGCTAACAGGCGTGGTATTTTACCCACATTCTCATTGCTCCCAACACACTCGGCTTGGCAGCAAGGATGTCACATACCTGTGTGCAAATATCACACTTACTCCTCTGTACATTAGAGACATCCTATCCTCCAGAGGAATAATATCCAGAAGGAGGCTTGGAGGAATTACTCTTCTATTGGATTCCTAATGAGAAGTATTAATGTAACAGGGACAGATGCTGGTTGATAGGCGAATTCTCAGTTTCGGGTGACTAAGCTAAGCCTCTAACTCCCTCCCTGATCTTCAGGTGCCTGTGCAGAATATGGAGAGAGCATTTTCAATGGAAATGCCATTTCCCAAATAAGTGACGACTTGGGAATTAGGGCCCAGAAATAATATGCCCCTTTGGAAGGTACTTATGTGTGCAGTAATTCATGCTAATTTAAAAATCACATTTCTTTTCTTTGTCCTAATACAACTGGGAGGGTGAGCTGCTGCAGTCCCTCATTATTATGTATGAGGGATAGGGCCCTAGAGGGGAAGTGATTTGTTGAAAGGGCACAGGACAATAACTGGTTATCGTTGGAGGGCTTTCCAGCTTGAGCTGTATCGGACGCCTTTCTGATGTTATGCAGGTGGCTGTCGAATCTTCACTGCATTTAAGGATGGCTGTGTGACCTGACACTACCTGAAATTTACCTCAGTGAAGCAGAAGACCAATAAGGTCGGCAGTATTACCTGTTGCTTTCTCTCTTCCAGGGCCACATCTGCTAGGCATGTGAAGGGTTTCAGTGTTTTATATGAACCTTCCAAACACACGACAGCCCCACCTCTATCTATGGATGTGTTCCAAACTCTTCAGTGGACACCTGGAACCCTGGATAGAACTGAACCCTACATACACAATGCCATTCCCACATGTGCATTCCTTTGCAAAGCAGTCAGAGTTGTAGGAACATTTTTCTTCTTTAGAATGTCAAGGATAGAAGATACAGTCTTGCCGTGGATTGACACAATGTTGCCATGGATCGACACATTGTTGCCGTGGATGGATACATTGTTGATATGGATGGATACATTCTTGCCCATCCTGAACCCATAACCCTTACTGAGAACATTTAGCTTTTTCCTTGTGGGACTCACTCTGTAGATTCCCTTTGGTGTATCCAAGTCATCTATTGTATTCTGGTGCCACGGGTAAGAAAAATAGAGGTACACACAAGTACTGTGATACACGACAAATGTTTTAACAACCAAGATGGCTTCTGAGTAGCTAACAGTTGGGTAGCATACATAACGTGGGTACTTCTGACGATATTACTGATGAAGATATTATTCACATCCTAAGCTGTACATAGTAGGAAAGAATACAAATTCCCCCATGGTACTAAGAACAGCATGTAACCTAAAGCCAACAAATCATTTAATTCTGGAAATTTCTGCTTAATTTTTTTCATTCCTTAACTTATTGGGCCATAAGACATTGCCAGTATAGAAAAGGGTGCATAGGTGAGTGTGGATGCTCTCATAGTCTGTAGTATGTAGTATGTAGCATGTAACATGTAGTATGCTTATTCACCCTGCTGGAAAGGAAAGGATTCTCATTCTAGGGTTATGGTGATAGACACATGTACACTCTAGTACATTTTACAGACTACACATTACATAGGTAATATTTATGTACTTATAGTACATACTTATCTCTTATATGTTCTCAGTCCCAGGAAGAGGAAGGTACCGCCTACCCACAGGGCCACAAGAAGACTGGAAATGGGATCAAAATGATCGGCAGAGGACAGGAAGCAGACAGAATAGTAACCAAGGGTGACATGTCTCCGCTTTCACAGGAGGCCATGACTCACCTGGCTGAGGGATTCTGTGGGCTGGTTAGGGTGAGCAGGAGCCATTGTGTGGTCCCCCGGGCAAGGAAGGTTGTCTGTCTGGAGACTCTGCTACAGTGGGACAGAACGGAAGACTTGCAATGAAAATATCTAAGACCCCCGCACCCTCAGCACCTCCATCGCTGCATCGTCCCCTTCCCTAGCTTCCCTAGATGGCAAGTAAAATTTCCATCCACTCAGAATGTTCTCCAGGTACGTCCACGCTGCTCCATATGTTCACAATCCGATTCTCTTTAGAGGTATTTTATCCTATCATTATGAGCACGTGCATGCAGGAAGCACACGTGTCACACACACACACACACACACACACACACACACACACACACACACAAAGACGATTTCCTGGAGTCAGTTCTCACCTTCTACCTTTATGTGGGTTCCAGGGATCATGAGCACGGAACCAGGCTTAGGTAGTGGCTCCTTCGCTCATGGAGCCATCTTCTCTTCTTGCTATGTGCTGGTTCATACACATACATTCATACACATACATCCATTCTATTGATAAGCATCTGGGCTGCTATACAGATTTAAATGAAAGACTTTCCTTATGCATTGTGTGTATGTGAGAGAGTGTGTTTGCTTGTATGTGCTTGTATGCATACCTGTGCCCCTGTGTGTGCAATGCCCACTGAGGCCAGTAAAGGGCACTAGATCTCCTGGAAATGGAATTACAGATGGTTGTAAGCTGCATGTGGTCACTGGGAACGAAACCCAGCTCCTTCGTGAGAGCAGCCAGTGATCTTAACCACTGGGCTATCTCTCCATCCTCACCATGTTTTTATGAGTGGGAGCAGGGGCAGGGTAAAAGCCAAAGAATAGGTTTGTTTTATTTAATAAAGTTCTTTCAGGGCTTAGTTTCAAAATGGCTACTATGGCAGTTTATAGTTCCATCGATGGTGAGTGAGTTCTTGTTGCTAGGTTCTCACCAGCACCAGATGCTGTCAGTATTTTAGCACTGTAAAAATTAAGTGGGAAGTTGGGACACATGCATCAAATCAGCGACATCACTCTGGGACTGTCAAGTTGTCACAGTTTTTCAGGCTAAAGTCACAGTGGCATCAATTGCATCTTCTTTGACATTTAAGAACCATGTCACCCTTGCCCACTGGTAAAGACGCTTGAGAAATTAGCAACCAGTAATCACGGTGCTAGAAGCCCTGTCCCTTGGAAGGCACGGCTATGCCCACTGACACTTTGTGGAAAACAATCAGCCTATGACCAGCTGATGTGTTGTGACATACCCACTAACAGTGCTCTTAAGTTCGCCAGCCTGTGAACCCATGAGGAGAATGTGGTGCACAGGCAGCTTCACAGCTGCTTTCTCTGGGACCAAATCAACCAACGGCTGGCCCCAGCTGTCAGTGGACAGCCATTTGCAAGAAGAGGTGAAAATGGAAACACCCCTTTTCCTTCTGTCACTGACCAAAGGGACATTTTGAAGTGAGAAGCAGTGGCCAGGACCCCAGACATGGCAAACACAATTACAATGGCCAAGGGAAATGTCTACCCAGCAAACACGGTTATGCTGGTCAAGGGTGGCATCTTGGACACCCTTGCTGTCATGAAAAGGGAAGACCGAACTCCAATAGACACTAGCTAAAAGAGACAGAGCAAGATGGGTGTCGTGGCGGACACCTTTAACCCAGCCTGTGGGAATAGATGGAGACAGGATCTCTGAAGTTCCAGCCCTGCCTTAAAAATAAAATAAAATAAAGTAAAATAAAATAAAATACTGTGCTGGTTTGCATATGCTTGGCCAGGGAGTTGCACTATTAGAAGGTGTGGCCTTGTTGGAGGAAGTGTGTCACTGTGGGGTGGGCTTGGAGACCCTCCTCCTAGCTGCCTGAGGATGCTCAGTCTGTTCCTGGCTTCCCTCGGGTAAAGATGTGGAACTCAGCTCCTCCTGCACCATGCCTGCCTGGATGCTGCCATGTTCCTACCTTGATGATACTGGACTGAACCTCGGAACCTGTGAGCCAGCCTCAGTTAAATGTTGTCCTTTATAAAGCTTACATTGGTCATGGTGTCTGTTCACAGCAATAAGACCCCGACTAAGACAAATACCATCAGGATGAGGTAGGAAGTAGGTCTCTGAGACGAACGCACACTTCTCGGAAAAACAACAGCCAGAACCAGTGAGCATGACCCTATTGCTAAGAATTCCTGAGAACGGAGCAGAGTCACATGTCCGGCTCAGTGCTTCCCGGCTGCAGGACTTAGATGAGCAGAGCCTGTGAGGAACTGCCCGGGTCTGGCCTTCAGCCTGTGGGGCAGATAGATGGACGGAAAAAGTAACGAGGAAAGGGAACTCATGAATACTTGGGAATGTGCTCTTGTCCTGCTCAGAGAATGCCAAGCAGGGCCACATCTAAAGACGGATCTCAGATCGAAGAGGCAGAGGGCCCACAGGAGAACTTTAGTTTAAGTCACTGTGCAATGTAAAACACAGGGAAAATCAGGTTAGTGCCCCCCTGAATGAGGATTAGATCTGAGTACTCACATTAACAGATTAGCAAACAGAGACCAGAGGTTCAAAACCCAGTAGGGAGGTCAGTTAGAAACTGGAAAGAGTCTCAGGAGTCACTTCAAGAGCAAAAGGACCCGTGGCTTACTCGGCGCCAAGAGATGGCGTCTTCCCAAAGGGCAGGAATTTCTGTGCAGTCAGCACCCAAGCAAGCCTCTGCAGCTCTGCAGAGAGCGGCTGAATGAACCACACGGATGACCTCCATCGTGACCGCCCCATTTCTCCTGTGTAGATAGATGGGCAGACAGCGAGTGCGAACCCTGCTTCCCCACTCACTGTACAATGAGAGAGAGGGAGACATCCTGTCCAGATGCCTTGTGCGCTCTTCTCTCTGGAACCTTCATGTGCTTTGTGCTTCTGCAGTCCCCCTCTTTCAAATGCAAGCATACTTGTGTCTGAAAAAAGGCTACTTCCATGAAACACCCCCCAAGACGTTCTTTATCACACAGAATAAACCCCCAAATCATTCCCTGACTTCCAAGGTGCTTCACACGTTAGCAGTGGTTCTGCCCAGGATCATTGAGGAGCACTGACTGAGCTCTCCCCATGACACTGCCTCTTGGGTGGGAACCTGAAATGCTCCTCCCCCTTCGTTTCAGCCACTCCTGGCTCATTCTCTGGGCTGACTTCACACACCTGATTCCCTGACTTCCCTCATAACTAATTATGGAATTGCTTGGCTTTAACCGTCCGACCTTCATCTCCTCATTGGACTGGAAGTTACAGTATGTGTTCACGGGTCTTCCTGGGGATAGAAGATGGCGATCTTGCCTTGCTAGGAGTGGCTGAGCTTTCTCCTTCTTCATCGTCATTGTGCAAAAGACCCTCCTTGCCCTGCTGGGCAGGAAAGGTGTCCGAAACACTGGCAGGCGTAAATCAGAGATGAGCGAATAGGATTTATCTTTACTGTAGTTTCACATGTGCTGTAGTCCTATTTAGCTGACTTTGGAAGATAACAGCGTTCTATTCTTAGAAGAGCCTTTTCTATTACAATAGCATCTTGAAGAGACAGCTCTAAGAGTAGAATGGATTGGTTTAAACTTTCTGAGACATAACACCAGGCTATGATACCTGAACAGATATCTTTCAAGGGCCCAGCAGTGAAAGATATAACATGAGGATGCTAGTGACTGGAAGTGTGGAAGTGCGCTCTCTCTCTCTCTCTCTCTCTCTCTCTCTCTCTCTCTCTCTCTCTCTCTCTCTCTGTGTGTGTCTATGTGTGAGTCTTATATATGTGTGTGTTTGTGTGTGACTATGTGTGAGTCTTGTGTATGTGTGAATGAGCGTGTGTAGATGTGTGTGAATGCATGTGCAAGTATATGTGAGTGTGCTTATATGTAAGCATGCATGTATGTAAGTTGTGTGAGAATGTACATGAGTGTGTGCAAGTATATGTGAGTGTGGTTATATGTAAGCATGCATGTATGTAAGTTGTGTGAGAATATATGTTGAGTGTGTGCAAGTGTGTGAGTGTGCAAGTGTGTGAGTGCAAGTGTGTGAGTGTGCATGCGTATGCATGTATACATGTGTGTACTTGCATTCTGATGCTATGTTGTAGAACCATAACATAAACGGATTTCCACTTTGGATAACACCCACTGTGCTTGGCTTTGACTGTGTCTTCAACACCTAGAGGCATAATCTGCTCAGACAGACGAGCCTACCCTTACTTGTGAAGTGAACAGATAACGGTAGTGTATCAGAGCCGAGGCCCTACAAATACCGTCATGCTTTCAGAAAATCCGGTGTGCATGCCACACCCCAACAGTTCCCCAGAATCCTTAGCGGGAGGGCTAGATGACGGTGCTCTACAGTTTCCCTGGTGAGTGCACCGTCAGGTTTTAGAGCCCAATGGGAAGGGTAAAGGGAAGCAGACACATCCTGAACCTGGCACTTCCTGATTCTACCTGTGCCAAGCCCTCCCTGACAGCAGAGACAGAGCTCATAGGTAGGAGTGGGTGAACTGGTTGACACTGACCATGGGAGGTAGTAACAGGAGGGTTTATAAGAGCAGGGCACCAACTCCAATGTCAGACTGCCAACCCCATCCTGCCAATCTGCTTATGCCCCCTAACGCACTACTGTTCCACTCCAAAAGAATGACTGCCCTGCCCCAAACAGCCCTGTGTCTGCTCACAGGATGCACTGAGGAAAGGGTGTGGGAAAGGCCTACTCAGGAAAGCATGGAGCACAGTTGGGCCTACACCCCTCCAGGACGACAGCCACACCCCACGCCCTGGAGGCCTACAATCAGAGTTTACTCTAATCCACGTTTGCCACATGGCCTGTTACCTCTCACTGGGTCCTGGTACGCCTGACTTCTTCCACATCTGCCTGGCCAATCTCTTGCCTCTCAATTCTTCACTGTTGTAGAAATTTTTAATTTTAAACCAGGGTTTTTAAACCCCCCTCCACACACACACACCTTTAACCATTTAGTTATTGGATAAGAGACACATAACTTTTATTATTTACGATAAGCCTTAAACAGCACAAGAGCTGGACAGATATCTATCTTCTATGTTATTAAAATCTACTCTTTGAAGTCCCACGTTTTCTCTCCTGCCTCAGCTATAGGCTGTCAGCTCTTTATTAAACCGATCAGAAGGCGATGAAGGAGGATGTTTACAAAAATACTCAGGCAGGTGATGGTCCAATAAAAGTAGCAATACTGGCCTATTAGACTCAACTCTCTGCCAGCACAGAAATCAACATTCGAGTAATACAAGGACATTTCCATGGCACACAAAGAGATGACCCCAACAGAAACTGAAGCTGGTGTCTCACTCACTCACCTAAATATGGTGAACTGTGTCCTTGTCTTTAAACTAGGATCTGCCTGCTCTTTGTTAGTGTTCTAGTCATGAAGGGAGTAAACTGGTAGGATCTCGGGATTCAAGAGCTTACAGGATGGATGGCATAACCTGCATTTAACATTATTTAGAGCATAGAAGACACTCCTGCTCCCAGGATGCCTCTGAGAGCCAGTGCTATGCTGTGACAGTGATGCTGACTAGTGAGGGGCATTCTCTTTTACCTGACCAACTTTCTTTTCTTTTATTTCCCCTGTGAAGTAGACGCAAACTGCGTCTATGAAAGGAGAATTGGGGGCAGACAGGAGGGGATGCACTGCCATCGCATGTGTGCACATGAAGCCTGGAGCTGTCCGGGAGCTATAGGTAGGAGCATCCACGCTCTACCGTCTCAGAGCATTTCCAGGCTCGTCAGACTCAAAGAGCAGAGCCTCAAAGACCCGTTTCATCAGACTTGAGAAGCCGAGTGCAAAGACGCAGCTGCAGACACACTGAGATCTTGCTTATCTGTGATCTTGACCAAGCCACTGTCTGTCTGAGCTTTCGCATCTACAAAGTCATGATAACCGAGTGCCTCCAAGGGTGACTGAGGGTTTCAACGAGATGTTACCAGATCTTTAATAAAATACAGATGTTATTTCTCAAAAAGAGTTTTCTCCTAGTGATTTAACTGGATTTGCTTTTGTTCTTACTTGGTCTTTATGAGGGAGGCAGGTGGATTGAGTTAGTTGAGGGGCCAACACACAGAGAGGCAAGGGCACTTATACGTGGAATAAGAGTTCAGAGGCCGGCCCTCTCTGCATGCCACAGGTATGTTTTCTTTCAGCCCCTCTCTACAGGAACCCAGGCTTAGAAGGAATGAAGACCTTTGTTCCCATTCAGAAGTGAAGGGTAAGGACAACTTCAGATCACCCTTTGATCCCTCGGGAACTGACACTACCAGCAGCAGTCGTGGTAAAGAAGGGGTATGTTTAGTGATAAGAGATTCTTTCTGAATAGTCAGCATTGGTTAGGTCCTTGCTGTGTCAAGCCAAGAGCTTGCTGACTAAAAAGGAAGACCTCATCTAAGGTGAATGAAGTAGGTCTTCGTGGAACGGATGCGTGCAGATTCTGGGCCTCGTGTTATCAGCTGGAGGGTTGGGTAACCTGTGTCTGTACTCCTGGGAGATGGTTGTTCACGCTGGGCTCCAGAAGAGACACCATCTGATCTCTATAGAGACGGGAGCTTTCCTTCCCCTCTAAATTAAGGTTGCCCCCTCCCCGGGGTGTCACAGAAAGGTCACAGCACTGAGAATTGGAATAAAAGCAAAGCCTTTGCCTGTAGAATGTCACTTGGCTTTTCTTGAGAGACAGAGCGGCATAATTAGCTGGCTATAATTAGCACTGAAGAGGTGCTGCTGACTTCCATATCATCCAGCACTTAAAAGTAATGGTTGTTTCTCTCACAAGTTCTTAAAAACGTCTAACGATTTAAAGAGTTGTAGAAGTTGTACGGACTTGGGGTGTGTCAGGGGATAGTCAAAATGCTGAGAAAAATGAAGGGAACCTGAGGAAAGATTCATGGAACATCATCAATGCATCATTTCCCAAACAATACAATTTCAAAAATCCTATGACGGCTTTAAGAGAGACTTTAAGATGAAGTTAAAAGTTCACCTCTAAGAAAGCGGTGGGCTGCTCAGTGGGGAATGCATGTAGCGCACACGCACAGACGGCTAGACTGGAATACTGGAACCCAAAGGAGTGAGGGTCTGCAAACCCAGTTTTCCTAAAGTATAATAGGAGATCGGGACCACAGGAAGTTTCCCTAGTGTCTGTAGCGACCAACAACAGAAAGATCCTGTCTCAGACAAGGTAGAAGGTGAAGGTGGCCATCTAAGATTATCCTTGGACCTTTGACACACATACCATGGCAAACACTGCCTATGTGTGCTAGCATTTCTTCTAAGCTCCGCCCCACGGTTACCTGGCAACAGCCAGGTATGCCTGACTCACTTATAAAAGAAGGGGGCTGCTTGTTCCCTCCTCACTCTCTTCTCTTCCTCTCTTCCCACTCTGTCCCTTCTCTCTCCCCATTCTTCTTCCCCCTCTTTCCACATGTTCATGGCCAGCCACCACTCCTCTACTTTCTCTCTCTCTCTCCCTCCCTCCATTTCTCTGTCTCTACTACCTCTTCAATTCCCCTCCCCATGCCCTCAATATACTCTATTCTATTCTATACCATCCTGTGGCTGGTACCTCAGTGGGAAGGGGTGGCTTAGCATGGACCCACAGAGGCACATACCTCACCCTACCAAACATACCCCTTCCTCCTTTTTCTTCTTTATAAAGCACAACAGTATACACACACATACATGGGTATATATTCCACGGCGGACATGCGCTACTGTGAACACCCACTTATCAAACTGCACATGTTCAGACACACACACTCCCACACACAAACACAAAGGAGATTCACAGGGAAGCAGCAAGCTTGTGCCGCTGGTTAATAGGCGAGTGAAAGGTTAGAATCGTTAAAGCAGAAGGACCTACATGAGAGGAAAACAGAAGCGATCAGAGCGGGGCAGATGAAAACCATGTGAAGTGTCTCTTCTCCCTCATCACATGGGCTGTCAAACTAGAGCAGAACCAGGGAGGAGGTGCATGGAGGAGGTGCACGATCAGAGCACTGGCCCTCCCGGATGGGAATGGGAAGTAAACAGCAGTTATGCAAACAGTACCCAGCCCAGGTGATCCAGCTTCCCCCCCCCCCGCCCCGGACATTGTTCCCTAGGTACAGGAAATAGAAGTTGTAGTTTGTAGAAACACTTGCATGCCCTTGCCCGTGGCTGCTCTATTGCTAACAGCCAAGATGTGGCAACAGTCTAAGCGCCCTTCAATCCAGGACAAGAGACATCAACCTCAAACTGACCAGGCTGGCTAGCTTCCATAGTGCCAGGACGTGCCATGCAGGCTGCTTGAGGATTAAAGACATGAGTGGTCTCACCCAGTGTGAGACTCTGCTATGATCCTGACCTGCTGGTGAGATGTGCTCGAGGATGCTATAGTGGCACGGTGATGAGGGGGTAACCAACTAGCTTCTCATTGGATATGAGTTCTGCTTCACAGGATGAAATTCATGGCCACGAACCTGGTCCAAAGTCATGACTGGGTAAGAGTATAGGCTATGTGGGAGACCTACTGTCCATTGCAGTTAAATTTCCCTTTAACTATTTATATTAATTTACACCTATGATTTGTGCTGCTGTCCACTTCAGTCAAAGAAGTTTTTTTTGTTTTATTTTGTTTTGTTTTGTTTTGTTTGTTTTTGCAGTGGGTGGTGGTTAATTCAGAGACTTATGATACTGCTCGAAGTACTGAGTACAAAGACCTCCAGGTGCTCAGCTGTGGGGAGGCATCTACATCAACCCCCTATATCCCAGTCTGGGAGATCTTTGTGGAGAGGCCGGGGGTTGGGGGGGGAGGAGAGCTGTGCAATGCTCACTCTAGACACGACATGGCTGCCACACACACCAGCTCGCAGCACCTCTGTTGCCTGCACGACATCAAGCTAATCAAGACGCCAACATGGATGCAAAAGGGGATCCCTGTACTCGGTAGCTATTAGAGATGGATGGTGGCTGAGGGAGGACCACTCTCTCCTTCAGGAATGTGGTCACTAGTAGGTTCATCGTGCCCTGGTGGATAGCGCCGAACCCATGTACATACGGGCAGCGCTGATTAGACTCAGGGAGTTTTTAATGGTAATAAATAAATAAAACGTAGACAAGAAATTGGCAAGGATGCGATATGGAGTAGGAGACCCTGGGTCGACTTGGAGGGCAGTAGCCATGGGTGGATAGGATTAATATGTTTTTTTCAGATGCACGGAATGAAATATAAAATATAAATGAGATCACTGGGTAAAGCAAAGAGTGAGTGATGGGTCTGGAACCCCATGTGTCACATGACCCTGCCCATATGTGAAATATAAAAAGATGATGATCTCACAGCAGTTGGGGGGTAGGAGAGTGACTGTGGGGACCGATGAGAGTGGGGAGATGGGACAGGTACAGTTGGTCCTCGAAGACTAGGTTATCAATGAGAACCAGAGGCTCCTGTATGCTGGTGCACAGTAGAGCAGAAAAGAGAGGCACACATTGCACATATCAATAAGAAGGTATAGCCTGGGGCTGGAGAGATGGCTCAGCAGCTAAGAGCCCTGACTGCTCTTCCAGAGGTCCTGAGTTCAATTCCCAGCAACCACATGGTGGCTCACAACCATCTGTAATGAGATCCGATGCCCTCCTCTGGTGTGTCTGAAGACAGCTCTAGTGTTCTCATATACATTAAATAAATAATTAAAGGGATTAAAAAGAAAGAAGGTATAACCTGCCATGTTTGGCCACAAAAGACAAATGTCAGAGTGGATATGCTCACGTGCACTTAAACTTACACAGTACACGCATGTCAAACCCCACACGGTCTCTCAACAGTGCAGACTATTATTTTTTTAATGTGTCACTTAAAAATAAAATTTTAAAAATGGAAACTCCAAAACCAGGCCCAGATAACAGAATCAATATAGAAAAGAGAGATAGGTCAAGGAGAAGGCATCTGCCCTTTTCAGTACTGTTGGGATGTGTCCACTCTTAAAATTAGGTCTTTATTTAATATCATTCGAGCTGAGGGCTATAGAAAGGAAAGCCACAAGGAAGCCAGAGCAAAATACAGATGGGCAGCGTGTCCTGCAGGAAGGGTCACTTAGAAGCATTAAAGCAAAACAAATAACTAGAGAGAAAGTCAAGAAAAAGAATCCGAGACAAGAAAAAACCATTTAGACTTCCACATGCAGCAAGCACAATAGGCTAATGTTTTCAACACTTTATAAGTGGAAATACACACGATAATCCCCAGGAGAATGGCAGCCGGTGGCGTAGTAGGGGCTCTCAAAAAGCAGCATCAGAACGAACAAATTAAAACAAGAAAATCAGCAGGGGCTTGGGAGATGGCACTGTGGTTTAAGCATGGGCCATGCAAGCAAGAAGAGCAGTCTTTAAATACACAAAGCACACCAGGTGGGTGTGCCGGCTTACCTGTCATTACAGCTCAAGAGGTGAAAACTGACCCCCCCTCCCCCACCCTGACCCCCCATCCCCCCACCTTGGTCCCCCATCCCCCCAACATGACCCCCATCCTCCCACCTTGGTCCCCCACCCTGGCCCCCAACCTCCCCCACCTCACCCCCCCCTTGGTCCCCCATCCCCACCCTCCCCCATCCCCTGCTGGTCCCCCATCCCCATCCTGACCCCCCCCCTCATCCTTCATCCCCCCCCACCTTCGATCCCCCCCAACCCTGATCCCCTTGGTCCCCATCCCCATCCTGGCCCCCATTCATCCCCCCATCCCCCATCCCCCCCCCCCATTCCCCATGCCCCCAGCAAGCTGGTGACTGATAACGCTGCCTCAGAGCACTCTGCAGTTGACTGAGAGATCCTGCTTCAACCAGTTAGTGTAAAAAGCGGTTAAGAAAGATTCAACCTCAGGCAGGCCTCCATACACACGTGCACACACGCATGCACTTTCTCACACAGTCTGCCCACACGTGTGCACATACCCACATACCACAAACTCAAGTTGACTGTAACTGAGAAAATGAAATTTTGGTTTTTTCGCAACTTTAATGCGATGGTATTTTATAAACATTCAGAGAGAAAAAAAAAACTGCAGGAACCAACTTAGCCACCATCTTCTTCACCGTCATCTCCCTCCTCTCCCTCTCTCCTAGCCTCGCCTCCCCTTCTGCTGCGTTGGTTTTCTTGAGTTATACGGGCAGCAATATCCCTTCCTGTTCCTTCTTCTCAGAAGCCTCACAGAGACTGAATCACCAACCAGAGAGCCCGGCACGGACCTTGGCCCCCTACACATATGTAACCATGTGCAGGTTGGTCCTCCTGTGGGACTCCTAACGACTGGAGTGGGGGCTGTCTCTGACTCTGTTGCCTGCCTTCGGGTCCCTTTTCCTAACTGGACAGCCTTGTCTATCCCCAATAGAAGAAGGGGCCGCCAGTCCTAAAGCAACTTGGTATGCCAAGGCCGGTTGATATTCACGGGAGGTCTTCCCTTCTCTGAGGAGAAAGGGACAAGGCCATAAAGAGAGGAGAGGTGAGAGAGTAAAGGAGAGAGGAGAAGTTCTGATTGGGATGTGAAGCAAATTAATTAATTAATTAATGAACAAAAAGGCCCTTTTTGCCTACGATCGCCTGCCATCTGCCCAGGGGCCTAGCTGGGAAGTCTGTTCTCCTCTGAATTTTAGGCAACATATGCAAGGACAGAACAAAGAAGACTGAGGACTTCTTGTTTGTATTGGGATCTTTGAAAGCTTTTGCTCCCCCTTAGAGTTTTATTACTGTGAACAAACACCATGATCAATGCAAGTTTTATAAAGGACAACATTTAATTGGGGCTGGCTCACAGGTTCAGAGGTTCAGTCCATTATCATCAAGGCAGGAGCATGGCAGCATCCAGGCAGGCATGGTGCAGGAAGAGCTGAGTTCTACATCTTCACCCAAGGGAAGCCAGGAACAGACCAAGCATCCTCAGGCAGCTAGGAGGAGGGTCTCCAAGCCCACCCTCCCACAGTGACACACTTCCTCCAACAAGGCCACACCTTCTAACAGTGCCACTCCCTGAGCCAAGCATAGGCAAACCATCACGTTAGATAGGCGTTCATTCCCTTCTCTTTCATAGTCTTGCCCATGTTTGTCACATCTTCAAATACTCCCCTTCCTTCCACAGACACATGGTCTTCCCCCTCTGAGCACTTCCTAGAACACTCTGAGAGGATGACCAAAGCATCCCGTGTCTAGCACGCTCCTACCCCTAGCCGGTTTGCACAAAGAACACGTATGACAACCCTGTATGGGTCTGGGTTTTTCAGATTCACCAGTCTGACAATGAATTAAGATTTTACTAAGAAGAGGCTTTTTTATTTAGATCAGAGGCTCTCGACTTGTGGGTCGTGACCCCTTTGACAAACCTCTATCTCTAAAAACATTTACATTATGATTCATAACATTAGCAACACTACAGTTATGCAAGAGCAGTGAAAACATGAGGAATTACATTAAAGGGTCAAAGCATCAGAAAGGTTGAGAACCTCTGCTCTAGATACTCGCACCTAGGTTGGCTGACCCAGGACTGCACTGAAGAGTCCCCGGAAGACGCAGAATTTCTCCATATCATCCCAGGGTGGTTTTTTCTTTAAAGATTTATTTATTTATTATATATAAGCACACTGTCACTATCTGCAGACACACCAGAAGAGGGCATCGGACCCCATCACAGATGGTTGTGAGCCACCATGTGGTTGCTGAGAATTGAACTCAGGACCTCTGGAAGAGCAGTCAGTGCTCTTAACCGCTGAGCCATCTCTCCAGCCCTATCCCAGGGTTTATGAAAGCAAACCCCACAAGATTCCATGCGTTGTGCCTACGTGCAGGCGGGGTTTATTTTAACATACATGTCTTACAGGTGTCCTGGTCACCAGTCAGAGTAGGGTGAACAAGCTTGATCACAAAAGCAGACACTGTCTTGTAAGAGTCTCACATCTCAGAAGATCAGTTAATCTCAGGAGCAGTCTTCAACGTCTGGGCAAAAAGCGAAGTGGGAGCCTAGGTTTCAGCTTCTACAAGCTGGGGATTTCCACGCTAGGGGCTTTTTTGCTTTTTGGTCTCTCAAGCACAGGAAGCTGTTACTTTAAACATAGCGTTAACCATCAGCATGGCTCTACACTTTGTCTCTTGACTTTTCAGAATCTCTTTTGCCCAAGTTCAGTTGTTTGTTTGTTTCCCTCAGAGAGGCAGAGTCACCCAGTCCCTGTCTGGGTCCCCCTTACCCCTGAGCTGTCTCCATGGACCTCAACGAACTACAGTGGCTGTCAGAGATGAAAATGTAA
>NC_046167.1:81280178-81282678 GCF_011064425.1 Rattus rattus
AGAACCCAAACAAAGGAGCTGAGTGAGATGATAAGCTTCAAACCCAGAACTGGAGAGCCATAGGCTCCCTGGGGACCCCCTGACCGCCATTTTAGCCCAATCCATGAGCCCAGGTTGGTGAGAGACCCTGCCTCCAAGACCAAGGTCAGCAACTCCCTAGAAATAACACCAACGTTATCCTCTGGCCTCCACACCCGTGTACGTGCACACACAGGGACATGTGCACACACAGACACAGGAACACGTGTACACAAACACACGCATGATTGCGGTGTGGATCTCATCCAACATTATCAGCGCGCAGATGCGACAGGCGCCGTCCTGTGCTCTGCACTTCCAGAACGAGGACCCTGGCACACTGGGTATTTGGTGGCATTGGTGACGTTTCATACCACAGGGGCAGGTTTCTTCCTAGCACGGGCTGTCAGATAGGTGCAGATCCAGCAGGACTTCGTCCTGAGTCAGATCCAATGAACACTTCCAGCATCTCAACCTTCCACTCTACACTCAAGGGCTTTCTCAAAGGTCTAGGTGGTTTTACAGAAGCACTTCTGTGTCAGGGGCTCCCTAAGTGGGCGGGGCAAGACTGTGTGTGCATGCACAGCATGGCAGATAGCACACCTCCTGGCAGCCAGTTTCCTCCAAACCTCCTGTTAAAGACTTCGAATAACCAAAAAGGTAGACAGGGACATTTTGACCAGTCTCATGCTCTTTGGATCTCCAAGTATCCAAGTCATGGATGAGGAAGGAGGGAGAAGACAGTCTGGGGACACGCCTCCTTTAAGAATGGGAGGACATCTTCTCACCGGGCAATATCTACTTTTGTAACATAATGGAAGTCAATGAAGTTAGGCTTGTTTTTTGGAAATTTGTTTTGTAGTCAACTTCGCACTGAGATTCATGTATCCCATAAAGAAAAGACATTCCGAGCAAAGATTTTATGAAAACGTTGTTGGCCTAGCACTCTTGTTACAGAGTTAGAAAAATAGAGACAAAAGGTCTGGCTCATGCACCATGTTCTCCTGGGAGAGACTGCAGAGAAGATCCGCACCCGCCTTATACGATGACGCATGGGTTAATGAAGACATCCTTAGTGCTGGGCTATTGAGTCATTGTAGTAGCATCACAGAATGTGCTGACACAGACAGCAGAGACTCCTACCTGCCCAGGCTGTGTGTCACCACCAACAGATGCACCGTTAGGCAGCATAAGACCCGGACAAGTGCACAGATAGGCAGGGTCAGAGTCATGAGCGGCTGAGAGCAGAAACAGCCGGCTCTCACACAGGGCACACAAAGGACCACTGTCTCCCCAGGAGGTCAGTTTAGCTCTCTCCACTTAACTCTGGTTGTTGATTAAAGGTGGGCTCTGTCCTCACAGAAATAAAATAAAAATGACCCCGACCAACCTTTTCTACAGGCTGCTGTGGAGAAAGCACTGGAGATATCTGTCTAATCAAAAAACAGCGCCCTTGTTAAGTTCTATCTCCCCAGGAACTACTTTTAATAGAAGGAACTTTAGAAGTGCTGGGCAAAATTAGAAGCTCTTGTTTTCCGTGATAACGATGGAAAATTTCCATACTCCACCCAGGGAAGATTCTTATGTCCCACCTCACCCAAGAGCAGGAGGTGCTGACCATTGGCTGCTTCCATTTTCTCTCCCTGGTGGTCCATCTTGCAATCCTGAGGGGCTCTGGGGCAGAGGGAGGGGGTCCTGCAGACTGCCACACATTCCTGTACTGCTACCACCCCTAAGCCTGAGCCTCAGGCACTGTGGCTCCGTACCGTCCCTTTGAAGACAATAAGAGATGGGGACAGTAAGAAATGTCGTGCCTTAAGCAGCCCCTCAGTCTTTTTCATTTAACCCACACCATGGAGACACAGACACCAGTAGAGAGGAGGCACTGCACTTGCCCAAGATCACGGAGCCAGTAAATGGACATGAACTCCTCCCTCTATGACTTCATTCCACCGTCAAGTAGAACCCTACATCCGCGTACTTTGAGCAGGAGGTTGTCTCTTGGCGCTCCTACGGTGCTAATACTCAAGACTAACATACTATAAAAGACTTGTCAGTGAGACCCCCCAACAGTTCCACACATCTTGGCTATCAGTGTACAGCCCATGGCTTTCCCCTGTCTAACGGGTATCTCTGTCATAATAGATAGTTATGGGATGACTTCTGAGTGTCAAGTTCTATTTTGGCCCCGCACCCCTGGACTTTAATAAGAGACTTCCTTTACTGCCTCCCAGGGACTCTTAAACAAATGGGGCTGGCAGAAGAGGACGGGCAGCAGGTTTGAACCATGCGACCACTGTAAATGATGTTTGGCAGCAGCTGGGAGGAAGTGTTGGCTTGGCAGGGTCAGGGAATGCTTCTTAGAAGGGATGGCCCAGGGGAAGGTTCTTAGAAGAAATCTAGAAGGGCACCCAGCCCATGCAGGACACCTTCAAAGAACTGTAAATAGCCAAGAGCCTATGGGAGATGGGAAAAGATTACA
>NC_046167.1:81287678-81392678 GCF_011064425.1 Rattus rattus
GAAAATCGAGAAATACCTAACGGATTACCGATCATTCAATGGGCCTTTGGAGTTAATGGGGCTGTGTCTGCCACCAGCCAGCACAGAGCACCCGGCCGCAGCCGGCTTTCACGGCATTCTCTGCTAGCACCTACCTACCAGATTTCTTTCAGAGTTTGACAAACCAGCAGATGAATCGAAAGGATAGCAGCCGTTCAGGATGCCATCCATGCTCACTGAAAATGTCACATGAGTTGCTCATTTAATCTTCCCAGCAACTGAGTGTAAAGCCCCAATATGGCCCACTTCACGGTTGAACAAACCGAGATCCTAACAGTCTTTGTAACATGTTTAAAACATACACATATCTAGTATGTATATTGAGGAGATCTGGACCCCCGGCATGCATCTCTGCTCGCCCCACCTGTCTCTGTGAAGCCTTCTGTGAATGACACAGCTGAGGACCTGGCACTGTACAGCTAGTCGGGTGAGAGGAGGATGGGGAGCCAAGAGCTGCAACCTTTGATGAGGAGGAACCCCAGATGTGGCCCTACAGCAGCCAGATGCCAGTGGGGGCCTTCGTGATTAGTTTTGTGGTAGACGTCAGTTAAATCAGTCCAGAATCTTCCTTCCTGAAGGGCAACTCCAGACAATGAGGAGAAGGGTAGACCTTTCGCTCCCTCCACCCTGGGTCTTGTGGTTCCTGCAAATTCTAGGCAATAATTGGACTCAAGGGCTCACATCTACAAAGCCAGTGCTCAGGAGGCTGAGGCAGAAGGATGGCCATGAATTCAAGGCCAAGCCAGGTAGTGGAAAGTGATTAAAAAAAAAAACATTGCAGGCCGTGGGACACCCCCATAGGACCCTGGGGTTAGCTCCAGGCCTGAGCCCTTGGCATCAGTGATGGTCTAATGACTTGATTCTAAGCCCGGCTCCCTTGGCATCAGCGATGGTCTAATGACTTGATTCTAAGCCCGGCTTCTTTTCTAAGAATATACTATATAGGCTTCCAAGATGTAGGTAACACAAATCGTCTCCCACTGAGGGCAGTGAGACTGAGTTTCCTTAATTTCTTTATCCCTGCCACACCCTAAACTAGAAGATATGAGCTCAGCATCTCACACTGACTACCAAGCTCTTTCCCTTTCAGAAGCATACATTGCTCATTGACCTTTCCCCATCACTCACACACTTTTCTTTCTTCCAATGCCTGTTGTTTGCATGCTGATTCACAGAAGTGTTTATGAAGCCAAGTGTGTTGTCATGAACCTGCGATCTTAGTACTGGAGGCAGTAGGATCAGGTTTAAGGCCACCAGCTTTGGCTACACACTGAGTTAAAAACCAGCCTGGACTATGTGTTGTCTGTATGGTTTGAATTTAAACACTCCCCACCCGCAGGCTCCTGTGTCTGTGTGGGTGGGTTATGGGACCTTTAGGAAACTGCGTCTAGCTTGAGGAAGCATGTCACTGAAGAAAGGCTCTATCTTTAGTCTGGCCTGGGCTTCTCCTGAGCCCCTATCAGCCTCCTGACCACTGAGGCTTGAGGGTGGAGCCTCACTCCCCTGCCACCGTGATGTCTCCACCAGATATCCTCTTACATCGTGAGTCAAGATACCACCTTCCTACCTTAAGCTGTCTCTTTTGAGGGATTTGATCAAACCAACAAGGAAGGTTCTTAGTATATCTGCTAATGTTTGCAGATTCAAGTCCTTTTCCCGCCGGTCTATGGCTTACTGTGCTTCTGGCATTCAGGATCGCTTGGCGTCCGTAGTAATAGTTTCTGAAACTCTCCCCAAGGCAAGATCGTGTAGTAAGTTCTCAGCAATGGCGTATGCTAGTTTCCATCATAAATATTTTTTTCTAATTTTAACCCTTCTGTTTCGTTCAGAACTTATCCATCAGTCCAGACAAAACAGGATATCACTCGCAGAATAGCCCAGGTAATCTTGCATGTCAGATGCTGGCCAATAAGGTCTCCCCTGTCAGTACGAATAGCAAACACTAGTCTGTTCGTAGTAGTACACTGATCACTCCTGTGGTGTGGGCAGACTCCAAATACAGGCCCAGAGACTGACTGAGGCTCCCACTGCCCTGACTTGGTCAGTCAGCCCACCTTTTCTCCGGAAGAGGATCTGTTGCTTCATATCATGCTGCCTCCTATGAAGAGGAGAGCTGTGGACCTCGAGAGCTTGGAAGAGGTGGTTGCAATCAGGCTAAGACCTCTTCCTGACCAATCAGGGATGAGTGTTTATCCCTCCAGCAATCTCGAGTCTGGGCCTCTTGTAATTATGCTTCTAGAAACGAGGCTAAGTGGAGGTTCAGAGGCTAATCCTCGCCCTGGAGAGGCGACATCAAGTGAGCATGCACTGCTAGCTTTCTGCACTGGGGTCGTGTCTCTTCAGAGACCCTGTTGCAAACACAGTCTTACCAAAATGTGATCTGCATAAGAGGCCTGCTCTGCCTCCTTCTGACTACAAACACAGAAGGAACTAGAACTAGATGAGGGCTCAGAGGCAGACTTCACAGTGAGAAGCAACGCATGCCGGACCTGAGCCCATCTTTTCCGACTGAAACCAGTGGAGAGGGCTGGCCCCGCCCCTGTCACCTGTGACTTCATTGGCATCAGCCAGAGACCTGTGGGGTGATGGAGGGTAAGGAACAGAAAGTGAACTTGGGTGAAACATCTCGCCATCACAGGTATCAGCCTGTTTCTGTTGAGGATAAGTGCTTGCCACTTTTTGCTGGATCCTGTGGAGAAGGGAACAGCTGTGCAAGAGACCGAGAGCTGCTGGTTCCTACCAGTTTAGGGTCTGGAGTTCATTAACCCATGGCTCCGGACACTCTATGCCACGGTTCCTTTCCACAAAGAGATAACAGAATAATTCCCTCGTGGTGGGAGGCGGTACCTCCGGAAATCTTCCACACAGCAAGCGCGCCATGTTTTCACAAACAATGGATTCACCTCTTCTATGAGGAAACCATTTTCCCTTTCTAGAACAGCAGTGGTAGCCAGAGCTCTGCAGCAATGGCTCCTACCCAGTCTTCTCTTCAAAAAGTGAGGCATGCCTTTAATCCCAGCCCTCTGAAGGCAGAGGCACAGGCAGACAGATCTGTGTGAGTTCAAAGCCAGCCTAATCTACACGGTGAGCTCCAGCCAGCCTGAGCTACACAGTGAGACCCCGTCTCAAAAACAAGCAAGCAAGCAAACAAACAAATGAAGCCCTGCTAGTGAATTCCTGGCTAAATGTTAAACGCACAGCTCCAAAGGAAATAAAACACAAGCAATACCAGCGTAAACTCATATCGGATACCAGCCTCTCAGACTCGGGGATGCACAGGGAATGAGCTACACAGCTGCTGTGCACACCAGCCGCCACCCCCACACATAGACACCCCCATATTCTCACATGCGGGGGAACTGTAAATTCATGCGAGCCCAGAGTGGATTTTTAGCCCAGGTTGGAAAACTTAACATTTTTGTACATTTTCTCAAATACATCTCAAAGCTTGAGAGACGTTGATGGGGTGGGGTGAGCTCTAGTTAATCTTGGACATTTGTGGGTGAGTGTGGAAAAACTGAAATGTTAAGGGGCGGGGTGGGGGGGGAGTCCTGTCTTATAATGGCACTGGGAATTTGGATGCAGACTAGAAAGTTGAACTTTATGTCCCTAATATATATTCTAAGCCATCCAACCGAGATCCAGCTTTTTGATTGGATATTATGTAATAAGCCTGATACAAATTCGTAGCCAGAAGGTTAGGACCAGCAAATGTGCTTGGGGACTGAGACCACCGTATTCAGTAACTTCAGAGGGTCAAAGAGCAATCCGCTAACGGCCAGGCCTTCCCTGGATCACCCGCCCAGATGCGGCACCCGCAGAATTAGAACAACGCGTACATTTTCCTCAGCCTTTTTTCCTGACCAACCCTCCCTGGCTGAGAGGTCTTTGTTTATGTGATCGCTCTCAGGCAGTGAGGATAAACAGAAGCCTGCTACCAGGTAGTCAGAGGCTCACAAGTGCCAGGTAGCAATGCTAACTCAGTCTGTTGAACCCAGGTCGTGGTCAGGCTGTGTAGCCTAAGAAAAGCCATTTGAGAGTCCACGGAAAGAACGCTGAACTCACCTGAGGCTCAAAAGCAAACATTTGCCCTGCGTTTAATTTTAGATGTCTGATTAATTACAGCGGGATTAAAAAAAAAAAAAAAATCCCAGCCAGGAGTCCCAGCAAATTTGAATTTAAAACGGAAGAAACTGTCCTGTGAGAGTCTTTCTCAGAAATCTATGTATCTCAGTATTTCAGAGCGTAGGCATCAGCAGCCCACCCCAGTCCCGATTTGGTGTGGGGGTTGTGGGGGAGGGGGAGACCATTAAAGCCTAGTAATGAAAGGGCAGCTTTCATTTCAAAAGTGCGAACCAGTTCAAGGTGCTTGAAAGAGCCGTCTGCTTCCTTGTAGAGTTGAAGAGAGCTTTAAAACCCTGTTTTGGTCCATATTTGGCTTGTCTGAGGTCATCTCGGTGGTGCTGAAGTACGACCACAAGTTCATCGAGAACATCGGCTACGTGCTGTATGGCGTTTATAATGTCACCATGGTGGTTGTGCTGCTCAACATGCTGATAGCCATGATCAACAACTCCTATCAGGAAATCGAGGTAAGCCAGCTCCGAGCTGTCCCTCCCCTGGTAGTCAGAGCGCCGCAGCAAAGAGGGCCGTGGCATCAGACACGCATGCGCCCTCACGTGGGACGCTAGGACTGTAGGTAGCAGACAGGCGGCCCTGCTGCCGCCACCACGTGGAAAAACCTAGCGAGAGCAGAAGGAGCCAGGCATTCAGGCAGCCCGTGGCGCATCACAATGGCTGTGAGCCCATTCCCCCTCTGCCTGTCTTCTTAAGAACCTACTGTGTGCCGAGCCAGTACCACAGTGACGGTGCAGACAAGTCCCTGTGCCCAAGGAGCTCATAGGTCAATAAGAAAAAAAGCAGAGAATGGGGATGTGGAGATGGCTCCGAGGATACAGTGCATGCTTACTTAGCAAGCATGGGGACCCGAATCTGGCTCCCGAGACCCTATGTAAAAAGCTAAACATGGCACCGTTCGCCTGTAATCCTAGCTCTGGGAAGGAAAAAGCAGCAGGATCTTGGGAGCTCTCAAGCCCTCCAGCCTAGCCTGGTCAGTGGTCTCCAACTTCAGTGAGAGAACCTGTGCCCTCAAATACGGTGGGAAATGTTGGAGAAAGATCCCCAACATCAAACTACGGCCTCTACATGCACACATACAGGCATGCACACTCATATAGATCCACGTATGCACAACCCCCTACACACACATACACAAAAACAAACAAACAAGACCAGGTAAGGGCTGGGGAGATGGCTTAGCAGGTAAAGGTACTTGTGCAGGTCCTGACGACCAGGGTTCAGTCCCCAGAACCCATATAAAAGAGGAAAGAAAGAAACAACCGCACAAAGTCGTCCCTTGACCTCCACATGTGTGCCATAGCACACGCATTCCCACGCCGCACACACATACAGTACTAAGTAATGTTTTAGTGTTAAAAAGCCAGGTAAGGTGATCACCACATCACCACGTTCTGGGGTCGGTGCAAACAGGCGTAGAAGATGCAAAGTGAAGAGAAGGAGGCTGACTGGGAAGCTTGGGGCCACCTAAAGATGGAAACCGCTTTGCCAGAAAGGTAACCGAGGTCAAAAGAAAGTATCAGGCTGTGGATGAGGCCCGGAGTGCTCACCCAGCATGTTGAGGTCTCGGGTGAGATTCCCCAGGAATGGAAAAGGGGGTGGTGGGGGGTGGAAAGGAGGGAGAAAGCAGATGCTTTAAAAATAAAGAAGTTGGGGGGTGCAGCTTAGTGGTAGCATTTGCAGAGCCATATCAATCCCCAACATTTCAAGAAAACAAAAGGTATCAACAGACGATTATTAAGAACTAAAATACACAAGCCATGAGCAATCGGTTGCAGTCTTATTAGAACATCAAGGAATTGAAGCAGCTCATATGAGCAATATACGAATCAAGTTAAAGGGCTGGAGAGATGGCTCAGTGGTTAAGAGCATTGACTGCTCTTCCAGAGGTGCTAAGTTCAATTCCCAGCAACCACATGGTGGCTCACAACCATCTGTAATGGGATCCGATGCCCTCTTCTGGTGAAGAGAGAGATAGTATACTCATATACATAAAATAAATCTTTAAAACAAAACAAAACAAACAAACAAAATAAAGGAATCAAGTTAAATTGACCATGATGGCCCTGAAGAAGTCAATATACTTAAGAAGAAAAGGAAGCCATAGTGGGGGTGGGCAGCAAGATGGCTCAATGGGTAAAGGGACTTGTTGCCAAGCCTGGTGACCTGAGTTCGATCCCAGGACCCACGTGGTAGAGAGAACTGACTCCCGAGAGTTACTCTCTGATTTCCACACATGCACCACGGCATGAACACATCCAAACACATAAGCACACACAGTAATAAATAAATGTAATACCTTTCTTAAAAGGTCAGTGCACATACCTAGAATCCCAACACACACAAGACCGTGTCTGAAAAACAAGCCATCGTACAGAATAGATGAAGGTTTTACCTAATGATGGCAGTGGAGACCTCCAAGCCTTATAGAAAAATGTCTCCTGTGGAAGAGGGGACAAGGGGGACATACATTGGGAGTGTACATGTGTCTGGAAAAGAAAAACCTCCTCAAGGAGAAAATCGGAAAGGTAACTGGGGCTGAAGAGATGGCTCGGTGATTAAGAGCGTGTACCACTCTTGCAGAGGACCAGAGTTCAGGTCCCAGCACCCAGTGGACCTTATACCATCTTCCTATAATACCATATTCCATATTCCGTTGGTACCTGCATCACATGTTCATGTGCCATTCCCACCCCAGACACACACACGCACATGCACATACACACACACACACACACACACACACACACACACACACACACACGCACACACTCATGCATGCACACACTTGCTTTTTAAGAGGGAAAAGAGATCCCCATTGGGATGCCTGACTCTTAGGCAGAACTGTGGGAAAAGGCGATGGGCAGAGTCCCTTTCAACGTCTACCTCCTTACGCTTTGTAAGTTAGGGAGAAGCTCCCCCGGTGCTATTAAATGAAAAGTGCAAATTGTATATCTCCAAACACAAGCAGGCAAATCTCCTATGAATACGAGGACACACATAAACGAGTGGGGGAGACGGATCGGAAAGGATGCCAAGGATGGGGCCACAAGGATGGGACCACAAGGATGGGGCCACAAGGATGGGGCCACAAGGATGGGGCCACAATCCTCCTGTAGGGCGGGGAGCCGGAAGTGGGGGCCTGTCGCACTTGCTGGCAAACCCAACACTTCAATAAGAAGAAACTATTGCATCCATATTTTTCACATAGGAAAATAAAAAACTCAATCCAAATACGGATTTTTTTAAAAGGGTAGAATCAGACTGTGTGGCTTTAACCTCGGGCATTTATTTTCTTATAGCGGTAGGAGACAGAAGAGCAGGACGCCCAGGCAGATGGTTCCCCGTGAGGCTGTCCTCCTGGATGCTCAGAGAGCAGCCTCCCAGCTGTGCCCTGCCAGGGCCTTTCTGCCAATCTGCCTGATCAGTGCGCCCGTGTAACCTCATCTAACGTCAAGCACCTTTCAAAAAGGTTCTGTCTGCAAATCCATTCGTATCCCAGAGCAGTGGGGTGAGGGCGACAGCAGATGGTTTTTAAGGTCATTCAGTCTATCATATCCGCTCCCAGAAAGACCATTGCAGACCACAGACTTGCATGTTTTGAGACAGAGAGGGTCAGCACTGCAGAAGCACCCACTAGGCAGGGAAAGGAGGGGGCTGGGCTGAGGCATCAGCTGCCTGTCCCCTCACCATCCCACCCACCCCACTCCCTGGAGAATGCAGCACACACGGGAGGGATGGACCAGTGACATCTTAAGAAGCATTTTCATACGTTTGGTTTCCTGTGCAAATAAGCTATTGCCAACCAGTCCTATCCTGCTGAACCTCATTTTCCCCAGTGTAAGAAAGGGCAAAGAGTGCTTGAAGAAAACCCCTGGGTCTCTATATCTCCCACCTGGAGATTTAAACAAACGGGTTGAGGTTCAGTCCACTTAGCCCTGGCATGACAAGGTTGGCTAAGTGATGCCACTTGGTCCAGGGCCAGGGGAGCCCATTGCTCATAGCTCAGGGTGATATCTGAGGTGGGCAAACACTGTGACCTAGCCCCTCCCCTCTAGGACCTGGACAACTTCTTATCCAAGTCAGAGCCTGTGAACTGTCCCCATGAGCCAAGAATTATATGGGGCATGAACCCTGGGTCTCATGAGCACATTTGGCCGTGGCGAGTGAATATTTGTAAGCCTTCCATGAGGACACTTACGGATTCATTCACTCGACAGTGAGCACTTCCTGTCAGGATCCATAGGCTCACCCGCCCCTGCGACCCCATCCCTCTCCTCCTCCATCTGGGACAGTCATGGCTCTCTGAGGAGCCACTGTGCATTGCCGCCTGTCTGCATCCTCGACCCCCAACCCTCTACTTAGCGTTTTGTGTCAGCATTTAACGAGCAAAACAATTGCTTTTAAAAGTGAGAAAACCCTTCTACGGGGCTCTCACAGTTCTCTGCCACCAGTGTTCACACAGCTCGGTGGTTCACACTGCTCATTGGTTCATACTGATCAGTGGTTCACACAGCTCTGTGGTTTACACTGATCAGTGGTTCACATGGCTCTGTGGTTTACACTAATCAGTGGTTCACACTACTCAGTGGTTCACACTGCTCAGTGGTTCACACAGCTCAGTGGTTCACACTGCTCAGTGGTTCACACTCCTAAGTGGTTCACACTCCTAAGTAGTTCACGCTGCTCAGTGGTTCACACAGCTCTGTGGTTTACACTGATCAGTGGTTCACATGGCTCTGTGGTTTACACTAATCAGTGGTTCACACTACTCAGTGGTTCACACTGCTCAGTGGTTCACACTCCTAACACTGCTGTGTTCACACTGCTCAGTGGTTCACACTGCTCAGTGGTTCACACAGCTCAGTGGTTCACACTGCTCAGTGGTTCACACTGCTCAGTGGTTCACACTGCTCAGTGGTCACACTCCCTAAGTGGTTCACACTCCCAGTGGTTCACACTCCTAAGTGGTTCACACTCCTAAGTGGTTCACACTGCTAAGTGGTTCACACTCCTAAGTGGTTCACACTGCTCAGTGGTTCACACTGCTCAGTGGTTCATACTGCTCAGTGGTTCACGCTGCTCAGTGGTTCACACTCCTAAGTAGTTCATGCTGCTCAGGGGTTCACACTGCTCAGTGGTTCACACTCCTAAGTAGTTCACACTGCTCAGTGGTTCACACTGCCCAGTACCGCTCCCACTGTTGGCTCGAACCCCATTCTCCGTTCCAGCTCCCCCACTCAGGCTGACTGAGAACTCCTCAGCTCTAATATCAGCCATGGAACAGACTTTGAGCCCTGGTTAGGCCAAGCCCAGCACAAGATCCTCTCTCAGAGTGGGCCCTATCTCTAGGTCAGCCGCAGGCAGACTGACAGTGACTGATCCACCTGTGCCATTGGCCAGACTGTGGGATCCAAAAGATATGCCTCCCCCTAATCACAGGCCAGAAAGCACAGAGTAGAATGTTTCCTCTGCAGGAAGCTGGCAGTAAGGCCTGCACCCCGTGGGGGAGATTAACATTTCATGCCTGTGTCTGGCATGGTTACATGTCTTCTATGGGTATGTAGTTCCTTTAGTTTTTCTAGCCACCTTTGAAGCAGGTAAACAGTTTACATTCCCATTTTATAGATGAGGCAACTGAGGTCCAGAACTGCTAAGTCAAATGCCATAGTTTTCACAACTCGTAAGGACCACAGCCAGGATTTGAACCCATGTGGGTTCCAATGTTCTCCTCGGCGTAGCACCCTTCTTCCTCTTGTTTCCCATCATCCTATATCATTGTGGCCTCTGACACGTGTAACTGTTCCCTTGTTCTGCAGGAAGACGCAGACGTGGAGTGGAAATTTGCTCGAGCGAAGCTCTGGCTTTCCTACTTTGATGAAGGAAGAACTCTCCCTGCTCCCTTTAACCTGGTGCCGAGTCCTAAATCCTTTTATTATCTCATAATGAGAATCAAGATGTGCCTCATAAAGCTCTGCAAATCTAAGGCCAAACGCTGTGAAAATGACCTGGAAATGGGCATGCTGAACTCCAAATTCAGGGTAGGTAGCATTGGGCGTGGGGGGTGAGAAGATGGGGGGAGGGGGAGGGGGAAGGAGGGAAGGGAGGGGGAAGGAAGAGGGACGGGGAGGAGGACAGGGAGGAAGGAGAGGGAAAGAAGGAGGGAGGGGAGGAGGAGAGAGGAGGAGAGATGGGGGGAGAGGAAGGGAGGGGAACAGGGAGGAGGGGAAGGGGGAGCAGGGAGAGAGAGGAGGAGGAGGGGGAGGGGAGGGGGAAGGCTGTGTTTGACTCCCTGCTTCAAACAAAGAAAGCCAGCCAGCTGGGAGCAGTGAGGGGCCATTGCCTTGTAAAACCTACCAGGCATCTCAGCAAAGCACCACCCAGCAGAAAGTCCCCAAACCCCTTAGGGAGATGCTTGAGTTCAGCAAACTGCCTGCTGCCCTAGAAAGACGTGACCCCAGTGGAGGGGAACTCCCTAAAAACAGTGGCTCTAAACCCTCCTAACGCTGCAACCCTGGAGCACAGTTCCCCAGGTTGCCCCAACCATAACATTACTCTCATTGCTACTTCACAACGCTAATTCTGCAACGGATATGAATCGTGTGTAAATATCTGATATGCAGATGGTCTTAGGCGTTCCCCGTGAAAGCCTGGGTTTGACACAGGCTGAGAACCGCTGTCGGAGGGCATGTGGAGATAGAACAGCTTTTTGCAGAAAGTACCCAGAGGATGACCTGAGAACCGAGTTCCCTGCCCCGTCTCTCTCGCTTCCGTGGTCTCAGGTTCGAAGCATGGCAGAACCTCTGAGGTGTTCTAGAGGAAAGGCAAAAAATTCAGGGCTTCCTCGACCAAAAGGGTCAATAAGTCTGTTACCATGACAACTCAGTCCCCAGGAGCAACCCTCTAGGAAGCCATGCCATTTCCAAATCTATTTCCAGAAGGTCCCCCTCCACACTGGCCCTGTAGGTAGATACTCTCAAGTCCTGCATGCATGTGCGTGTGTTTTTCTTTCCTTGCTCCAGAAGACTCGCTACCAGGCCGGCATGAGGAATTCTGAAAACCTGACAGCTAACAGCACCTTCAGCAAGCCCACCAGATACCAGGTAACTACCCTGTCCAAAGCGTGGGCAGAGGTGGGTCCCACTGAGAAGGGCCCAGTCACACTGCTGTGCGAGTACAGAGCTCAGCTCCCTCCGGAGCGCCTGCCGTATGGCAGACGCCGTGCCATTCACCGAGAAGGCAGAAAGTTCCTTAGTGGCACCTCCAGGCCACTTAAGGGGAGAGACAAATGACAAAGTCGCAGACAGCATGCGGCATCAAACTGATCGAAGTCCCAAGAAGCAAAGAATAAGGTTAAACCTGGAGAAAACCAGGAAGGCCTAGCTAGAGGGGCATCTTCACAGAGAGGAGCGTTGGCCAAGACCTCAGGCAGGAAAAGGAGACAACCTCGTAGACAAAGATGCTTGCACAAAGATCTCGAGCTGCTGGAGGGGAGAGCAGAAAGTAAGGTCGGAAGGAAGGCAGAGCACTGCCACTCAGGAGGAGGGGGCAGAGCGCTCCAAGAAGGTCCAGGAGAGGAGGGTAACCATAGGGACAGACCCAGTAAGACTGTATTCAGCTTCAGTCATCAGTCAGGATGCAGGTGGGGAACACATGTGCAGGTTCAGATATAAGGACTGACGGTCACAGTCGGGCTGTGGCCCCCTCCATGACACCCAGTGTGCCCCAGGTGGCCAGGTGGATCTCAGGATCATCCATGCACACCTGTCCTTAGACTGGTAGTCCCTCTGCCTGCAATCCCTACATCCCTTCTGGAAACCTGAGCTAAATCTCTGTTCCAGTTTGAACCGGCTCCTGGGCAATGATGCAAGGTTAGCATTAGACAGGTTAGCAAGGTTAGCATTAGACAGGTTAGCTGTTAGACATTCTTCCCCAGCCTTCCACTCCCCTAAGTGTGGTCTCTCCTGGCTGTGATGTTGTCCTGGGTAGCCCTCTGGACTGACGTGAGAAGGCGACTTGCCTCTGGTGCTGCCTTCCCAAGGGAGCCCTTACAGACCTGGCGTCTCCCTGACACAGGTCTCTAGCTGAATCTCCTCATCTGGGTTTCAGAAGCCAGCTGTGCAGTGGAGAGGATTTAATTGCACAATTAAGAAACAGTTCAGCCTCCAAAGCGCGTACGGTTTTATCGGACGCCATGAGCTCAAAATTGGCAGCGGGCAGCTCTTGAGTTGAATCGTGCGCAGAATGGAGATGCCCAGTTTGATCTGCTTTGAGCTGTTTTACAGTCTTAGCCCTCTGACCAGCAGAAGGCTCCCACTTCTCAGGTTCTCGGAGAAGAGCGTAGATTTTTTTCCCTGTCACCAAGAAGATAGGAATACCTTGTAGAAACTCCGTCTTGGGCAGAGGCAGCTATGAGATAAAGGAAGGGTGATTGCCTGCGGGTGCCCTGCTCGCAGATGAATCGCGATCAGCCCCGCAGCCCTCTCCTATCTGCCTACCAGCATCACGGCCTCCATCCTCCCAGCCTTAAATCTCCCAAGAACCCCTGCTGCGATGACAGAGATTGGCTGCGTTTCAGCCTCAGGCTAGGGGTGACCTTGGGAAGCTTGCTTGTCTTTTGTCGCTTAGAGAAAAACTCCAGGCTACTTATTCAAGTATTCATCGCAGGAACGCACAGAGGCACCTGACAAGGGCTGGGGGACGGTCCGGCAGACTGAGGAGATCCCTGAACCAGCTGTGCTCTATGTCTGGGCACCCTCCTAAGCTGTAGTCGGCTACTCAGGAACGACATTGACCTTGAGATGACCCCAAAGGACACGTGGAAGCGGGCTCCCCCAGATTCTGACAAATTTTACAGTTAAGAGTTTGTGACCCACCTGATTCTGAGGGCACTTCTGTTACCCCAGAACACTGCCCAGGCACTAGCCTGGCATTCCTCTTCCTGGTGCCGTCCCCCAGAGTTCCCTCAGCCTAGCCTTGCTGGGGCTTGGCAGTCTCTTGAGTGGGTGAGGACAAGGAGCCAGAGTCCTGTCACCAGCAGCAACAGGCAAAGCCAAAGGATGGGTCCGAGGGTGACATGAGCAGCTTTGCCTGTCTGTGAGCCCACGGGGAGCCTTCCAGTCTACGTGCTCATCACACAGTAGTTTCCACACGTGCAGAGAACCTGAAGGCCTCAGTTCTTCTCCCCAGAGCTGCCAGCTCACTGAGTGCCTGTTCTGTCAATCTTGTACTCTCTGGTCATTGGCAGAAACCCTGGAGCATTCCACTCTGCCCTGTCACCAGCATCCCTGAGCCTGAGTCCCTTTGACCAATCCTTAGGCGTTCCCTGATGGGTAGTATTCTGTTTTAAGCTTTTTCCATCGTCCTACTGCATTGTTTGGTCTTCGTTCCTACAGACTGGGGGAGCCACCTTGGATTGCTAGACCCCTCAGCACTAGCTATTGGCTTTAGTCAGGTCGTTCCCAGCCCAAGAGACCAAACAATAGACCAACCATGATATCGTTGACACGGTTAAGTACCTCTCCCCTTAGAGTTGCCCTGTGGCCTGTTCCAAGAGTCCACCTCTTAGGGGTACAGACCCCAATACCCACTCTGTGAGGGAAGGATTTCTCTATGACAAAGGACACGGCCACAGCCTAAAGACGCCACAGAATCCAGGCACAGCCCACTATCCAAACGGACCTTAGCTCGCATGACACAGCAGGTTGTTTGAAAGGGAGGGCGTTTGTTTTGTTATTGGGGGCAGCGGCTTGGTTGGGTTTCTTGAGACAGGACCTCATGTAGCCCAAGCTGGCTTTAAACTTGCTATGTAGCTAAGGCTAGCCTTGACCTCCTATCCCAGCCTGGCTTCAGGGAAGGCGGAGTCTTCTGGTTCACCTTCCAGCTGGCCTCTGCTGTGAGACGAACCAGCGTGTCACAGCCAGCCACGGGTGCTGCTTTTCTTGTGCCAGGGCCTCACAAACATGACAGTCATGTGTAGCTTCTGCTGAGCACACTCCCGTAAGCTCCTGCCTTTTGTTGGCGGAGGGCGACGCCATGTCCATCTGGTTCCACCCCACTTGCCTCTGTCAGTATACGCTATGTATTCTCTTCCTAGCCTGTGCTCTTGGCCACCTTGGCAGCACGAAGATTCACAGACCCCCGGATGGAGGGTCTGTGTCCCCTCCCACCTGCACCCAGAGAGCACTGACCCCAGGAGCCTGCCCTGGGGAGGTGCCCCTTGCACCTGGATGCTCGCTATGCTGTATGACAGCCCCTTCTTACTCACTGTGCCTCTCCTCTGCTGAGTAACAGCACTAAAATACCTCTGCTGCTAGTTAAAGTCCTGGGGGTGGGGCCGGGGACGGGCCAGGGGTGGGAGAGAGGGAGAGGTCATCTTCATGAAGCCAAAGGACTCAGTGGAAGAAAGCAAGATGTCTACAGTTCAGCACAAAGGGCGGCCTCCCTCCCCTCTCTCCACCTTCCCTACATCTGTCCCACCCTACACACACACACACACACACACACACACACACACACACACACACACACACACACACAATGAAGCAGAGGAAACTTGATAACCACCTTCTCCAGAACCTTCTGGCATGCATGTCGGGGAGAATACCTTCCAACCATTTTCTGCTTTGAGGTGCAACATCACCATCTTGTCCTTCAGCTCCCATGTTGTTCCAGTCTCTACTCTCTGTACCCCAAAACTGCAGAAACCCACGCAGATCAAGCAGTTAGTGAATGGGCCATGTGTATTCAAGCGCAAAGGCTGTGAGGCCAGGAACTCTAGCCTTCTGCGAGGTGGCCCGTCTGCCGACATAAGGCTTCTTTCTCTAAGAGGGACCCAGAGCCCGCCCAAGCCCACTGACTAACGGATCCAGCTCATGAGCTCCTCATTCCCCAAACCACCAGAGAATTCACCTTACTGAGGCTTTGGTTTTCATGTTGGCTAAACTTAAACCCTGCCCTCCCCTGCTCCCCATCTGTGAGGCCCTAGAGAAGTCCCTCACACTCTGAACCCACAAGTCATCTGTAAGTAACAATTCATCTGTCCCTGAGCTTCTGGGAAGATTGAGATCAGTTCTGTGAGTAAGACTAACACAGGCTGTAAGATGCAGCATGAATGTCTTGTTCCTCCTCCTCCCTCCTCCTCCTCCTCCTCCTCCTCCTCCTCCCCCTTCTCCCCCTCCCCCCTCCTCCTCTCCCTCTTCTTTCCCTCCTCCTCCTCCCCCTTCTCCCCTCCTCCTCCTTCTCCTCCCCCTTCTCCCCCTCCCCCTCCTCCTCCTCTCCCTCCTCTTCCTCCTCTCCCTCCTCCTCTCCCTCCTCCTCCCCCTCTCCCTCCTCCTCCCTCTTCCCCTGCCCCTCCCCCTCCTCCACCACTGCCAATTTAGACTGGAGCTTGGCAGCCATGTTCTGAAGTGATAAGCGTAGATAGCCCTTGGGATATTTCTGGAGACTTGGATTGATTGTGTGACTCAATCAGGAGTACAGCAGACACTAACTACTAACTAGGAAGCAGTGTGGTGACTTCTACACCCACAGAAAGGTGCCTCTCACCCCCTTCATTTCTAGATTCTGCCTTGCCATCTTCATCAGGAACAGGGAGACTCTTTCACTCCAGAAGTAGAGAGGCCGTTTGCTTGCTTCACTGAGACGGGGGTCTCGCTGTGTAGCCCAGACCTGGAACTGGTCAGGAAATCACTAACCTCCTGTCTCAGAGCGCTGGCATTCCAAGCCTATGGGAGCACACCCAGCAGGGACACTTAATTATTGAGGTTTGCCTTGAAAGGGGACTGGTTCAACTAGCTCCCCTGTACTTTCGTCAGCCTAGCACTGTGCAGTAGACAAATGCTCAGGATGTTTTAGATTTAACAGGTAACTCCATTGTCTCCTGTGAGAATCTATAAAGAACGGTTTTGCTCTCTGTGTTTGTTTGGTTCGTGTTTCCACTGAAGGTACCAGGGGGTGGGTACATGTTCCTGTAGATACCCTGCTTCATAGAGTAGAAGACTGTACCCTTCAGACACTGCTGTGCTAACACCCACCTCACGAGGGTGAACAAAGAGGGGACAGGGGGAGGGGAGCTCGCTAATGAGTGGTTCCCATCATCCAAACCATAGAGCTATGGGGACAAGGAGCCCACAGGCACGGCTGAAGAGGGGCTGACTAAACTCACCCAGGCCGTGGGTGAAAGAAGCTTAGCTCAGTACAGGTAATACCTTGGGACCACAGTCTGGAGACATCAACTGTGATAGTCCCTGCTGAGAGCATTAGCAGGAAAATGACACGAAGCCTCCAGTGCCTGGCACACAGCACAGTTCCGTCTTCCTGTGGTCAGAGAGAACTCAGGACCTAGCCCAGGTCCACTACCAGCTACTGAACTCCAGTATCCAGAAGATACTGCCACGTCCTTAGTTCTAGGTGTGGTCAGGTGAACCAAGCACTGGCTGGACTGGACAGCACCAGGGAGCAGGGGACCCTGGCCCCTCCCTTCAGGCTGCTCATGAGAGCCAAAATCCCAGGTTTTGGAAGATTTTGAACCCTCTGATTTCACAAGAACCCTGACTGGCAAAACCCAAAGCTCGGCTCCTCTGGGCTCAGCTCCTGACACCAGCACTACTCTCGGTGCCCCTTACGTGTAGTTCAAACTTTGCTCACCTAAGGGATACTTGCCAGCAGGTTATCTGGAAGCTAGGGACCAACGCCTTGCTCCTCCATAACAGGTGTGCAGGGTCAGGCCTGTGCACATGTGGGGACACGGTCTCTCCATCAAGGTCCAGAGGCCCAGCTGTAAGTGTGATTGACCCTGGCAACCCTCCAAGTATAGACAGCATCCTCTAAGCTGGCCTTGACTGTTCTGGTGAACAGCGGGCCACTCACTGTTACCCCTGAGGGCTGCATTTGCCGCAATGACCTGATAAGACTTCCCAGAATTCCCTGTCGGGCTATAGCAACACTGGGCCTAAGGTCCTCAAGCAGAGCCGTGACTCCAAGATGGTTCCCCTTCCCTTTCTCCTTGGCTTGGCTTCCCATCAGTTGGAAGTGTCCTGTTCTCACCTCCTGGGAGGTAGGGAGCCTAAGCAGAGCTCTGCCCAAGGCCTCTCCGCTGGACAGAGCACCCTGGGACCACACTAGGCTGCTGGTGCCCAGTGCTGAGGCCTGGCTGGGTGAGAGAATGTGAAGGTGCTGGCCTCGCTGCCCCTGAGCGCTGCCGTGTTTCTCCTTTCAGAAGATCATGAAGCGTCTCATCAAGAGATACGTGCTGAAGGCCCAGGTGGACCGGGAGAACGATGAAGTCAACGAAGGTATGGGAGGCCCCAGAGCGATTTTACTCTAAGTTTACAGATCAGGTGCAAGCACGGTTCTCTCAGGTGAAGACTGGAGTAGTTTGGGTTCTGTGTTCTTTCTGGAGAATGCCTTGCTCTTCAGTGCAAGCAGATGCATTCCCGTGAGCTGGGGAGACCAAGGTCTTCACTTCCTCCCTGCAGCAGCAGCAGCTGGTCCACCCCTTATCTCTGCACTTGCCCCTCCCCTCAGAGCCCGCCCCTCCCCTCAGAGCCCGCCCTTCCCCTCAGAGTCCACACCGCCCCCATCACCTCCTCTTCTGCCGCCCGGCAACCATCATCTCTACCCCGTCCTTCTACCTTCTACCTCCTCCCCTGTAAGGAAGGCACGTGATTAGATTGGTTCCTGGATGGTCCCGGATCCCCTCCTAACCCAGATGATTAGCGCTGGATTCCACCTGTCACCTTAGTTCCTGTTTGCTGTGTGACAGTAACTCATCCTGAGGCCAACCGTTAACAAGGACACTGTGGACATCATGGAGAAATGGGACCTGCTAGTCTGCTTCTCACAGTGATGACATCCACAGTTGTCTTCTAGCCCTCTGGATTCAGGATAGCCTAGAATCCCACTGTTCACACCTTCTTATGTGGGCACATATACAAAAGGGTCCCATTTTCAGAATCTGCCACTGGCTCGGACCCCGCTGCGCATCGCGTCTCTGTCCCAAGGTCTGGGGGTTATGGCGACGGCAGTTTCTCTGAGGAACTCGGAAGTGTCCCTCTTTAGTGGCAGCTGGCGAAAGCGCAGATCCCAGCCTCATGCCTCCGCACACCTGAGGCAGGCCTGTGGCTGACACTTTAGAGAACAGTATTAGGCGCTTCCCGTGCACGCTGGAGTTCCGTCTACCTCAGTCTCACTGAGAGAGCTAGTTTTCAGTCTAACTTAAGCAAGAATCTTTAGATTCAGATGCCTTACACCAGGTCATTCATCATGGATAGATATTTGAAAGACTCTTGCCCACAACTGGGGGTAGCCTGTCTCCCCTCACTTGGGTCTCAGGGCCACTAAAAGAGCTCAGCTACTGAGTGACCCTTGGCTTCATATCTTGGGTACCTAGCATCGAGCCCTCACAATGGCAACGCCCAGTCTAGCTGCTGAGCTCACAGAGCCCAGAGTCTGAGCAGCAGCCCTACCACCCCTTGTGGGCCCCAATTATGAGATCACGGGGTACCACATCAGCCAGCCTCAGGCGGTATGGGGCTGTGATGGACAGGAAGGTAACTAATACAGCCTGGGGGTGGGTACCCAGATGTCATTTTAATGTAATTGACATGAGCCGGGGGTTTAGTGAAGAGCCCTAATAAAAGCAGGGAGTATAATTGTATATATGAGATCTCTGCACTTTATGTAATTAAGCACACTGCATAAGAGATGGGAGTAGTATGTATACCCACAAGCAGTGGCCCCCTGCCAGAATTAAGCCTGGTGTCCAACATAAGAGAAAAGAACCTTTCTACTCCCCTTTGTGCTTAATTAGATTCCCACAGGTCCAGACCCATCTGGCTTCTAACCACTGGGGTCACTATGGAAACAGAAAATGGTGGTCCCCTATTAGGGGAGGAGGCAGCTGCAGGCATCAGGGGGGCTCACCTTAGGGAGGTCAGGCTGTTTCTAAGAACTAAAGGAAGCTGCAGCCGGCAGCTGGCCAGCCCTGGGGCTACATTCATTGTCCAGAGCCCTGCTCTCCAGTGCTTGGGGTTTCTCTCCTCTGCACACATCCACAGAACCAAGCGGAGCATCATGAAATGGATGTCCCAGCTAATGAGCACCTCGCTTGCTCTTGACATCTGTGTATAGTGGCTCTGAGGCCAACACCAGAGCCAGCGGTGTGTAAAACAGGTGCCCGAAAATTCACAGCCCTGAATTCCACCTCTCCAATCTGTGAAGGGAGAGGCTTTCCAGGAATGGGAGGCGGAGCTGTAAGTGTGTATGGGAAACAGGCCGGGTGGCACTCCTCCGAGGACATCTGTGGGCACAAGGATCTTCGAGATTCCTAATACCCTCCCCCAGAGCTCATCCACCCCAGGGCTGGACCTGCACCCACAGCACAGAACCTCCTTCCTGCTACAGGCACATCCCCACCAAGCCCTCTTTTCTGTCTTTACAGGTGAACTCAAAGAGATCAAGCAAGACATCTCAAGCCTTCGCTATGAGCTCCTGGAGGAGAAGTCTCAAGCTACCGGAGAGCTGGCAGACCTGATCCAACAGCTCAGTGAGAAGTTTGGAAAGAATTTGAACAAAGACCACCTGAGGGTGAACAAGGGCAAGGACATTTAGCGGCCCGGGGGCACTCGTGACTTCTAACAGCATTCCAAAGCCAGACCAGATGTCCCAGTCTCAACCCTGTCGGGGAGCGGGGGTCCCATTGGCTCCGTCCTGGGCACGTGGGGTGATATCTGTAGCCCAGAAACTGCCTGGATCCAGGATTGGGAAACTAGGCTGTTGGGAGAAAGCTACCCCAAGGAGGGAAGAAATGCCATCAGACACATGAGAGACCTCCTGTCCAGCCTCTAAGGCCAAAGCAGGAAAAGGCCATCTTGGATGCACATGTGTGCCCTCCCACTGGACTCAGGACGACAGCTGTGTCCTGGGAAGTCCGCCCTCTGCACCTGAGTCCCATCTTATTCCTCCCCAACATACGCACATGTGTGTGCACGCACACGCGTACACACACACACACACACACACACACACACACACACACACACACACAACCAGAACCGGGAGGTGACCTGTGACCTACTCTTAAGTGCCAGATGAGAACCCAGATAGCATAATAGCTAAATAGTTATATTTGTTTATATAAAAAAAAGTTTAAAAACACTAAATCAAAAATTGTACTGTAGAGAAAAGTTGTCATTGTTTAGAGAACAACAAAATCCAAATAATGTATTTTTACCTTTATTAAGATTATCTTGTATTTACTATTTTTACCTAAAATGAGAAAAAAAATAAAATTACCTCATAAGAGCCTGGGGGGTCTGTGTGGATGTGCTACTGGGCCATCTCTGACTGGCGGGCCCAGCTTTGGAAACCCTCCAGATCAGAGCTCTCTGGAGGGCAGGCTCAAACCATAGTCACGGCCCCCAAGTCTCTACCCTCACTGTCAAACCCCACTTGTCATTCCGAGCCCTGACCCCAGCCTCTCCGAGGCCAGGCAGGAAGTGAAGGAAGCACGGTGGGAAGTGGCAGGTTTACATCCTCCAGTTCTCTCCTGGAGCACCCCTGTCCTGCTGGGTGTGAAGTGGGAGAGGACAGGGTACCAGGGTTGGAGCCTCACATCTGAAGGGACCGGAGAGTAGGAAGAGCTACCACCAGATGGCGCCCAGCCCCAAACAATGCGCCCTGGGATTGATGGAGACCCCACTGGTCGTGAGGAAACAGCTGGTGGTGCAGATCAGCTTGTGACTGAGTACCTACTGTGTGCTGTGCTCAGGATTTCCTGAGAGTCAGTCTTCCGAGTCTTCACAGCGACCCTGGAAGGAGGGTCAGGGCTCTAATTTCAAATACCCAGAAGATACCCTGGAAAGAGGGTCAGGGCTCCAATTTCAAATACCCAGAAGATACCCTGGAAGAGAAAGAGAAAAGGAATGGGTGTCTATGCACATACACATCCCCACACGCGTGTGTGCGCATGTGTTAGATGGTTACCCACGTGACGGATGATTTCCACCTTTACAAAAGCTTCAACACTCTGCATTCATAGAACCATACCCTCCATTTGGATTCTGTAACACACAGTATGGCATCATCTCAAGCTAGGTGGCAGCTGTTCCTAGGCAGTCATGTGATTACATGTACCAACAGGCAACACTCTACTTGGTGGCTAGTATTTTCAGACACAGGTACCCAGTGAGCTATTCTGTTGGATATCTTTGGCCTACTCTATCTCACGTTAAGACTGCTGAGCACAGGTTAGCCCATACTGCTGGTCCGTAGAGAAGGTCCAATAAATGCATTTTGTCTCAGAGTAGTTTCAGCTCATAGTGGGGTTACATATGTAAGTCCAGAAGTGTGCAGGAATTTATATGCAGAGAGAGAGAGAGAGAGAGATCAGACTTGCTTTTCGAGATATCCAATTGAAAAAGGTGCTTAACTCTGCTGTGGGAAGGTGGCTTGGAGTCATAATAGACAGGAGATTCCAGACGTGACTGGTGTCTGCGTTTGTGACTCGCAGATGGTGAATCCCTGCTTCTTGATAATACAGTCTGTTTGGCCACATCTGCCTTATTTCAAACAGCAAAGGAAGTCAACATTTGTTTGGCCCTTTTATGCAGAACCTGACAGCTAGAAATGATGTGGCCACAAATATTCCTTATCTGGGTCTTCCTCGCCCTACCTGTACCACAAAACCCAGGGCTTGAACAAGATGCGAACTCTGACCCACGGCACCTTGGGTACATGAACACGACACTTCACAAATACAGACTCCTGTCGTTAGCCTGGGGTCACTGGAGGGATTGGAGCTGTATGTCAAAGAACCTCTGGGGCTGGAGAGATGACTCAGTGGTTACAAGCACTGGCCGCTCTTCCGAAGGATCTGCATTCAATTCCCAGCACCCACATGGCAGCTCACAATCTTCGGCCACTCCAGTTCTCTGTCGCCCTCTTCTGGCCTCTGTGGGAACTGCATGCATATGGTATACCAGAATACAAGCCAGCAAAACACCCAAACACATTAAAATAAATAAAAATTAAAAAAAACTAGAATTATCAAGTCTATAGGTGCTTTTTGAGGCTGTGTGCTTGTCCCTGGGGGGAAAAGGTCTTCCCCTTTTTTATACTGTCCTCCAAGCTCCCAGGCCTGCACAAGATGAATGACTGCAAGCCGCAGAGCTTCCTCTGTCTCGGGCTAGGACCCAGCAGTCCCCTGTTCCAGCCTGGACTCTGAAGAGAGGAGTACATGCTTGGTTGGAAGAGCAAATAACCTGACCAGAGAGGACAAATTACCAATGTTTCCGGAAGATTTCCTCTCAGATACTCCCCCCCTTATCTTCCTCAGACTGCTGACAAACACTCGTGAGATGCAGCATTCCGTTCCCTAACTGCTTCCGCCAGAGGCGCTTGGCAGCCCTGTTTTCAAACTGTGTGACACCCTTTTCCTAAAAATCCTAAGCTTCTGATCTGCTCCTCAGAGAGGGGGGCGGGGAAACGGCCCCGCTGCATAATTAAAACTGGAACGGAGACTGGCACCATTCATTAGGCCTTCAGGGTCATCCAGGAGTGGCTGCCAGATGGGTGAGCAGGGAGTGAGGAGGAGGCAGGGGGCGGGGCAGGGGAGGGAAGGAGAGGAGGCGGGGGCGGGATGAGAGGAGGGAGAGAAGGAGGGGCGGGCGGGAGGAGGCAGAGGATGGGGAGGTTATAAACAGTCTCAAGTGGAGACCTGGGACTGAAGCTTGGCAGAGCTCACCAGCCTGGAGCTCCATGACCCTCCATGTTGTGACCCTCCGCTGACTTGACCCTCACAGAATTAGTCAGTGCTGACACGGAAAGCTGTTTGTGGAGACCCCTAGACAGGACAGTGAAGAAGGAAATGTGTGTAGCCCAGGAGCGGAGGAACAAGAGTCACTTCCTGAAGCTCGTCCCATTCAGCAGCAGTGCCCACTTGTCCTCCTGCTGTCCCACGGAACTTTAATGTGTGCATCCGTTGTCTGTTGCTACTGCCCAAAAGGAAGGACCCAGGACTGCATATGGGACCAGGGCCAAAGAGTGGGCAGCCAGTGTAGCCCTCCAAGGCCTGGATTTCTGAAGTTCATGCAGGCACTACCATCCGGCTTGCAGAAAATGCAAGCCACCCCGGCTGTATTTCAGTCCGGCTGTAGCTGAGCTATGTGGCCCCATTCCCCCTAATCTGGACAGTGGCCCTGCTGCCTTCCACAACACAACACTACCCTCTGCCCACGGGGAGGCTCCTGATCAAGCCTCTCTGGTAGGCAGAGATTAAGCAAGGAGGTCCTCAGCGTTTGTCGCTCTCAGATGGCTTCTAATAGGACTCAACAAGTCCTGCTGACACTTCCCAGACAAAACCCCCCAATTAGTGCTCGCTAGCTAGCTCAGCAGCTGCTGACAGGCAAGCACTCTCATGCCTGAGAAGGCAGCACTCCTCTGCCTGGGGACGATTACCTCACCTCCCAGCGAGGTCTCTGTCAGGTCTGGCTCCAGGGAAGTTCCTCACATGAAGGTGGCAGGCCTGGGAAGGCTATGACACTCTGAAAGCAAGTAGCTTCTTGGACTGTCACTCCCCTGAGGGGACATTGATGCTTTGTGGCTTGCAGTAAGGTGGGGTTGAAAAGCAGAGCTGGCCAAGGTGCTGCTGGGTGCCTTCCGGATGGTGGGGAGAAATTACTAGAGAGAAGGAAGCACAGGAGAGAGGGAGGGGAACGGAAGGGAGGGGAGGGGAGGGGGAGGAGAGGAAAGGAAGGGGGAAGGGAAGGGAGAGAGGAGAGGGAGGGGAAGGGAATGGGAAGGGTAGAGGTGGGTGGAGGAGAGGAGAGAGAGGAGAAAGAGGAGAGAGAGGAGAGAGAGGAGAGAGAGAGGAGAGAGAGGAGAGAGAGAGGAGAAAGAGAGAGGAGAGGAGAAGAGAGAGAGGAGAGGGAGAGAGGAGAGAGAGGAGAGGAGAGAGGAGAGGAGAGGGGAGAGGAGAGGAGAGGACAGAGGAGAGGACAGAGGAGAGGACAGGAGAGATTCCAATTTACTTTGTCCTGGCATTCAGTGGAATGGCTTCCAGCTGGTTCCCCCAGCTCAGCAAGATCCGGAGGCTGACCCACCCTCACTGGTGCCAGGAAAGAGTCCCAGGGAACACCACCCACCCCACCCCACCCCCGTTCTGACTGTTGTCCTCCTCTTCCCCCAGCAAGCACCTGTGCTCCACAAAAGGAATGACACAAGAAAGAGAGAAACTAAAGGTAAGGGTTCCGGAGAGCTTGAGTCTTTAGAGAAGAACAAGTGCCTCAGGCAGATGCTGATGGGCTATCTCTGGGCTCTGCTGCACACCCAAGTCCTGCTCATCAACTTGAAAAAAGCTGGAGGCCTCAGAGGAGCACAGAGAGACCAAGGCTATAGGCAGGGAGGCCCAGCTGGAAGAGGGATGTTCTGGTGCCTTAGAGATCAAGGCCTTAGCTGGACCGGCTATGCCTACGGGAAGCAGCCAGATACAGCTCAGCCTTTCCTGTGGGCATCTAGCCTTTGCTCTGCCCCTGAGAGAATGGGGAGGAAGGGGAAAGGTCCTCTGTTGCGATATTTGTTTAGCAACCTAATGGGTTCTTATACCTCTATCTCCCTTGCAACCCTATTCCACCCTCCTTTCCAACCCTTTAACACTAGGTAGGAGAGAAAGGTTAGAGGGGATGGGGGTATAGCCTCTTTAGGCTTCTTTCTGCTGATTAGGAGTGTTGAGTTCCTTGGGGACAAGTCCAGTCTTCATAGGATCTCTCCGACTTCTTATCCTTGTCTCTTTGCTCATGGACACTTGACAAACTGCAGCAGCAGCAACCAGGAGCATCAGGGGGAGCAGCAGCCTCCTTTCCAGACCCTCTCAGGGCTCTCCCATTTATACCCTCCCCAGAGTACCCAGAATTAAACTATCTGCAGCTGGAAAAAAAATCATGCCTCAGTTAGAGCACGAGGCAAATCACAATCACCTGCTGTGAAGCAGCCTCTTATCCCACACCTTACACGTGTTGCTCTCGGGTCCTCCATGTGTCTGAATCAGAAAGAGATGGGGCAAACACAGCCCACTAGTGTGGTGCGAGCCACATTAACAGGTCAAAGGCCCATGTGTCACTTGGGGCCATTGGCATACAGAAGCACCTACGGGGCCACCAGCTTGTGTCAGTGGCTTCCACCTTCTCATGGTAGGCAGGAAATAGGAGAAACATGTCATTTCCTTGCAGGAATCAGGCAGACATGTGGCAGGTGCAGAAATCAAGGGGACGGCAGACATTGGGGATGGGATACCCACCTTACACAGGCAGTAAGCCATTCTCACCTCAGCCCCCGGAATCCAGGACCTGACCCCAGTGCAGCCAACCAAGGGCACAGCCCCTCCCTTACTATCAACAGCTGACTGAAGCAAAGCAAGGCAAGGAAGGCACAGGAGACCCTGTGCATCAAGCTCTCTGGGAATGTGGAGAGGGGCTGGCTGCAGATGAGCTAAAAGGAAGGGGGTTGTGGGAGGGAGGAGGGTGCAGTACAGTGGGTCCCTGGGTGAAGCCTACCTCTGCCGCCCTCCTCCTACAGCTCCTTTTTCCTGATGACCTGTTATACATGGCCACTTTTGTTCAGCTTGCAATGGGCTTCCTACAGTTATCTCCTCAGAGTCTGGCTAAACATAGAAGTTAATACCCTAATTCCTTCTCCCCACCCTCCCTTCCCTGGGTTAGGTCTCAAGCTGGAGATGTGAAGGCCAGAAGCTGTCTACACAGTGTTTCTCCTGAGGGCTCCTGAATTGTGAGCAGACAAGGAGAGCCAAGTTCAACTGCTCAGGAGAATGTATAAGGCCCGGGGCCCAGCAGGGTTGCTCCGCAGCCCCTCAGAATCTGGAGAAGAGTTCTGGCTCTGTGGAAGGAGCTGGAAATGGAGGTGACAAAGCTGGGAGGCTGGAAATGTTCCCTGCATGGTGACCACATTCTCACCCTTATTCCTGGGGTCAGTCGTTAGGTGTTCCAGAAATAAGCAGGAGACACTCTGTAGGTGATCAATTTCTGGCTGGTGATGCTGTTGCTATAAATAGGACCTGTGTAGCCTCGCTTTGTAAGTACAGGCTGGAAGAGTCGATTACTGGAGTTACATAAATACAACAGAATATTGGATTCCAGGGACATCTGTGGCTCTCCACGTGCATAGACCACGGGGAGCAGAATTCCAGCCACCATACCTCCTCTGACTCACCATTCTTCATATGCCCAGACCTGAGTGAGCGCAGGAAGTGGCTCTTTGGATCACTTTAATGATCACAGAGAACGGAACCCCAGGGTTTCAGCTCTGTACCAATCAATCACAGAGAAGCACCAGCAAAGTGGATCCCTTAATGCCTTTCCAATCTGCAGAGCTAAATTAGCCATCCCCAAGCCTGGGAACCTTGCTGAAGGTGAGCATATCTATCTATTACTGGTTCCTCGGGCTCACACGCAGATACTTAGCATTACTGTCTGTCCCCAGAAAGTATGAATAGTATGAATATTCTGTGCTCTAGAAAAGGCTATGCATCTCATGGTAGTACATGGGATGCAGATGAATCGGATGTTCTGGGACGCCTGAGCTGGTCTGTCTCTGAGCACAGTGCAGAGCCGCCTCACGATCTAACTTGTACTGAGGCTGCAGGGAGAGGGAGAGAAGGATGGCGCTTCCAGCCACTGAGCACAGGTTCTTACAATGGGTATAGATGCTGACCACACAGTCTGCCTCCTGCCCGAACCAAAGCAGCGAGGTGAAACACCGGTGTGGGGGAGGGGTGCACTTCCGGGGAAACAGGAACAGAGCACGGGTATCAGGGAATACCAAGTAAACCGAGTTTTTGTTGCTGTGACAGCACGACTAAAACTACTTAAGGAAGAGTTTGTTGTAGCTTCTGGTTCCAGAAGGCTAGAGTCCTTGATAGAGGGAAGGCGTGGCCTAGAGGCAAGGAACAGGAAGCTGGCCGGTGGGTCCAAGGAATAGGAAGTGGAACTGGGTAGGAACCTGCAAGGCCCTCCTAAAGCTTCTATTACCTCCCCCAAAGCTCCTCCAGGGGATGTGTTCTAATATAGGAGCCTATGAAAACATTTCTCATTCCAACACAACACTAAGAGTCGTCCGGCTGCACCGAGTTATTGTGCGCCCCACCCCCCACCCCCGGCTCTACAAAGAGACCGGAAGTATATCCAAGCCCGTGGCGTGGAACTGACACCACGCTGCTTCACCACAGCAGAGACAAGGACGGGTAATCGAGGGTGACTATGTGACTGCTGAGCCCCAGCAAACAACCAGGAGGGAGGAGTAAAGGAGGGAGCCGGGCAGCACAAGTGTTTCCATACAGGTCCAACCCATGGCAGAGGCCAGCAGAGGGCCCACGGGCAGCCGGAGGACGTTCAGAATAGACGCTGAGCTTCATCTTCATGAAAGGCCTCATTGGAGGTCACAACCAAAACCAATGAGCAAGAGGCAGTACCACACAGAATCTGGGCACCCAGGTCAGGGGCACGAGGAGCATTGGCACAAGACAGAGGAGCCTGAGTTTGTGTGACCTCTGGCAATTCCTACCCCGGGAGTGAAGAGTGGGCATCAGTGCAGAGTTCCAGTTTAAAAAGACTGTATACTGGGGCTGGAGAGATGCCTCAGAGGTTAAGAGCACTGACTGCTCTTTCAGAGGTCCTGAGTTCAAATCCCAGCAACCACAGGGTGGCTCACAACCATCTGTAATGAGATCTGATGCCCCCTCTTCTGGTGTGTCTGAAGACAGCTGCAGTCTATTTATATACAATAATAAGAAACTAAAACGAGGATGCACACTTTGCTGAACAGGCTGGTACAGACAGCTCACTCCTTCTCCACCAAAGCTCACACGTGCTGTGTGAAAGAACCGCATGGGCTCCTGCTCTGTCTCAATAGAGCGAGAGGAGCCTGGAGACGACAGGTAAGAACAACCCCTGGAGACAGACAGACAGGTAAGAACAACCCCGGGAAGGTTCAAAAGCTGTGGCCTTGTTAACAGAGCACAAGGACAAAAAGCACACGGAAACAAGAATTGCTGTTTGCTGTGGTTTACTGAGTGTCCCCCCAAAGGTACTCTCAGGGGTGGTAGGACCCAGAGCCTGGTGTGAGGTCCTTAGGTGACTGTGGTATGTCCTGGTGGGCCCCTAGCTGCTGCCTCTTTCTCTTCTGCCTCCTAACTCAGCCTTTCCCTACCACATGCTCCCACCGTGGCCGACTGCCTTGACACACTCCCTAAAATGCAAACTCATGGACTGGAACTGCTTGAACCACAAGCCAAAATAAACCTTTTCTAAAAGGTTTGCTATATGCTGGTGATCGTGAAAGCCAAGAGACAAAACGCCGCCCTCCTAGATGTCTGGCCCTCTGTGGCTGAGGGCTTTTTGATCACTCATCTCCTTGGGTCTAAACAGCAGCACAATGGAGTAGGCAGGGCCAGATGTGTTGTCCCCGTTCCATAAAAGCAGCTTAAGTGGGGCAAGGGTCCCATTGAGTGGGACAGCTTATAAGATGAACGTTCAGTAGATGCCAGGGTTATTGGGTTGCCTGAGGGGAGGGCCGTGAGGAAGGGACTGGACGGGGATGCTGGCCCCGTGCTCTCTGAAGACCAGTGTAGGATTAATGTAGTTTCAGAAATAGGTTTAAGAAGAGAGCATGCAGGGAAGACCCAACGGGACGAAGCCCCAGAGACAACAGAAAGGAGAGCTAGGCCTGATGGCTCAGCCCATCCCCCTTCAGCCACACCCAGGACATTGATAGTGTCATAGGAAAGGGACGATGGACACCAACATGTGGCTGGTGTAGCTGTGTGTGTGTGTGTGTGTGTGTGTGTGTGTGTGTGTGTGTGTGTTTTCTCTCCCCTTGCCAGGAGGAGAAGAAAAGTCATTGATCCCCTAGGACACAGGGAGGGTCCACATAATCTTCAAGCCAGAGGGTATCAGGGCTGCAAAATCAAGACAGGCAACCCACCAGGATAAGAAAGCAAACTTCCAACCTGTCCTGGCACCTACCAGTGCAGGGAGGGAGCTGGGGTGGTCATCACCTCCACTGAGGTCACAGGCTGGGTGGGTGGGGTCTACACCTCCCCCTCCCCAATACAATGAATAGGGAAGAGAGGTGGGGTGTGGTGCTGGTTCCTCAGACTGGAGATTTACCTGCTCCCTCTCCTCCTCTGTGGGACAGAAGTACAGCCACTCCCAAACTGCGTCAAGAGCTGTGTCATTCAAGAGCACCCATACTTAGAGCAGGTAATTCACTCTTTAATAACCAGCCGGTTTCTCCCTCCAGCCCACTGAGCCCCTCCCCTCCCAGTTCCCACCTCTGTTTTCATGCTCACCCTCCATGGTGAGAGTTCCTTAAAGCAACCCTGCAGCTTTTGCCTCACTTTTTCCCCCCTTTTCCAAGCAGGCCTGGGGTTGGTTGATGGTGAGCTCTTCTGTTGTTTTCCTCATTTGCAAGGACAGCTCTGAGCTCGAAGGGGACCAGAGAGAGGCTATTTGGTACTGTGGCAGGTGTGAAAACCCCCACCCCCTGGGCTAATACTCTTAATGACCAGATGAGAGAGAACTTCTCCCCAACACTAAATGACAAGGTTCTGCCACCCCTGTGCCCTCTCAGTGGGGGCAGAGGGTAAAGGACTGTTCTTCACGTTCCACCATCATCCTCAGTGAGACTCTTTCCCACAGCCCCCAGCCCGTGCCAGCCTTCTGCATGCTGGCAGGGCCAGGAGGAAGAGGCACAGATGGGGCAATTAAGGAATGGGGACCCCAGAGGCGGGAGGGAAGTGGCAAAGCAAATCGCTTTAGCGGCTCGGGTGTGTGCTGTTTTCTTAAAATATTATTTTCATCAAAAAGCAAACCCCAGACACTGGAGAGATTTCCAAAATCCCTAGTACTCAAAGAAAAAGGAAATCTCTCTGAATCCGCCTGCTCCGAGGTCGTTTTTTTTTTTTTTTTTTTTTTTCTGGAGGTATTTGCTCATGGTTGTCTTTGCATATTATATAAATCTTAATCCATGAAACAATTGGCTACGAGATGGAAGGTTCTTTTCTTTCTATTAGCCGGTCTCTGGCAGAAACCCCAATCCCTACTCCATTCTGAGGAGCAGACATCATAGCCCAGCTCAGAGTGTCCACCCCCACCGTCCTGGAGCTGCACCAGCCAGCATCCGGACACCAGGCAGAGGACTTCCTGCTCACAAACCCTTCCGAGTGTATCTATCTCCATTCACATGCTCCCTGGAGGTCACTCCCGCAAGCCACTGTTACATGGGCTCCACGGGAAACGTAACTTAACACACAGCTGTCCACTATTCCGCTCTTCTCCAGGCACTGACCTGGAAGACTCCAACCACTTGGAAGCTAGAGGCTTCAACTAAAGCCTCTGAGTACTGAGGTAAATACATGGAATATCCCGACACCTCACAGGGTCAGGGGCTGGGGGAGGGAGGTGCCAGCCATATTCTGAGGACTTCTGTACCCCTTACAGATCAAAGAAACACTCTCTCTCTCTCTCTCTCTCTCTCTCTCTCTCTCTGTGTGTGTGTGTGTGTGTGTGTGTGTGTGTGTGTGTGTGTGTGTGTGTCTATAGTCCTCACACTCTCTGGGTTTCTGTTCTCATTCTAAGGCAGAGAACCCTCCGTCTCCTCATAGACCAACCAATATGTAAGGTCCCTATATCTCCCAGCCAACTCTATCTTCTGTGACCCCTCTATGTATCCCTATGGGGGTAGTTCCTAACTTCAGGGATGGGAAATGTTGCTGGCATTCAGGGCTGTCCCACAACCAGTGTGTGCACGGTACAAAGTAACCTACAAGGAGGCGGGGTTGAAGCAAGACACCAAAGAGAAGAAGGACCGCTAGTTACAGCCCGTCCTTCCCTGCTCTGGTGCTGTAAACCTCCCCTAGACAGTTGGAACATGAAAGCTAACATTGTACCTTCTCTGTTGGTCCAGTGTTACAATCTTGTCCCTTCTCTTGGGCAGTTGACCTTGAGTAGTCTTGACTGCCTTTTGGAAGAGTCTTAGGTGTCAGCAAATGCAGTGGGTACAGTGGATGTCTTGGTTCATACTTAAACAATACCATCCATGCACATGCCCTGCACCCTCAAAACACCCACACACACATGCACACATGCACACACACGCACACACATGCACATATGCACATATATGCATGCACACACATACATGCACACATGCACACACACAAGCACACACATGCACATGCACACGCACGCAAACACATACATGCATACATGCACACATGCACACATATACATGCTCACATGCACGCACACACACATGCACACACATACACGCACACATGCACACACACATACATGTACACATGCACACACACGCACACGCACACACGCATGCATATCACATCTATAGCTCCAAATGTTAGGTTTGAATCTCGAGGCGTGGGACTAGCAGGGTAGCTTTTGTCCGTTACCTGGAAAGAAGCAACCTCCATTAAGGAACTGCCTCTGTAAGATTGGCCTGTGAGCTTGTCTTTGGGGCATCTTCTTGATTAATGATTGATGTGGGCAGGTTCAGCCCACTCTCGGTGGTGTCCACACCTTGGCAGCTTGGCCTGAGCTGTTTAATAAAGCAGGCTGAGCAAGCCACGAAGAGCCGGCCAGTAAGCGGCACCCCACCACGGGTACTGCTTCAGTCCCGGCTTTAGCGTCCCTCAATGAATCATGATCCGAAGGCCAAATAAACCTTTTCCTGTTTGGGGTCAGTTGTGAATCACAGCCACAGAAAACAAACTAAGACAGAGACCGTTAGCTTTTAAAAGCACAAGTGATTCTGATGTGAATCAGAAGGGGTCCCAGGAGGAGACACTGAGACCAAGTTGATGAATGCTGCCCCGGCCCTTTGGGTTGCTCTGAGGACCTGCAGAACACTGCTATCCCCCGCCCCCGCCCCCGGGTTGGTGATCAGGAACAAGAGACTCAGGCTGGATGGTGGCTTGTCATATCTTGAATGCCCTTCGCTTGCCCAAGTATCTGCTTGGGTTCTACAGCTCTCTGACGAATCTCGGCACCATCTCTACAAGGGAGTGCCATCTGAAAGGCTTTTTCCAAGAAGCAGCCCTCTCTCTGACTGGGTGACACAACCCACATCATCCACGCCCCAAACAAGGCTATGCATTCCCCATCCTACTCTGGACACAAATGGGAGAAGCTCTTTCCCCAGCCGAGCAGGGACACAGGGGACCAAATGTGACTCCCAGAGAAGAGCTCCCAGGATAAAGACGCCTGAATGTCCTCCCTGGGAGCTGAGAAAAGGAAGGACAAGATGCCCTCATCACAAAATGGCACTGCTGATGGAGCTTCGGATTTAGATTTGAAATGCCACTTAAAGGACAGCTTCTCACTCAAACATCTCCACACTTTGTCACGAGTCAGGCCATGGGCCTGTGCGTCCCTCTCTCCCTCCCTGTCAAGGCTAACAGGAAAAGCATTCCTCCGGTCTCCTGCATGGTTGCCTTGGTCAGGCGGCCTTTTTCTGTCCCTACCCATAGCCACGGCGCCCAGAGCAGCTCACTATAACCTGCACCTTCTCCTTGGGAAAGGACACTACTGGCCCCATGGCAGAGGAGAAGAAAAAAGAGACCAAAGAGAGAGCTGCCCTTCTCAGACTATTGTGACAGGAAAGGGTTGGCTGGAGCAGAAGGTCACTGGCCACGGGAGGGACTTATGAAACAGAAGAATCTAAATTCTTATCCAGTCACCCTCACCGTGCCAGGGGGACAAGCTCCAAGGGGTCTCAGATACCCAGGTTCGTGAATACCCAAGTCCTTGACTAAAATGAGACACTGTTAGCATGTAATTCACAGCACACTGTCCTGTAGTTTATTTATAAGCCTAATTCAATGTCAATGCTTTCTAAGTAGTTATTACACTGCATTGTTCACGAAGCAACAACAGGAAGAAAAAAAAAAAGCCAAACTTGTTCAACACAGAAAGAGCATTTTGTTTTTCTGAATACTTTCTACCCACAACCAGTCGAACCTGCCCAGAGAGACAGGGAGGGCTGGCTGTCGTTTCACGGGGAGACAAACCAAGTTGCTGGGAAAACCATAGTTTCAGCTCTTAATTGAATACCCTCCTGCAAATGGGGCTCTCTCCCTCTTTTTGCCAAATCTGTGTTTGATGGACCGGGAGGGGCTGGTGTCCAAAGTGGACACTGTCAGAGGCCAACCAAGTAATTCCAAACTGGTATCCATAGAGTCGAGCCCTGTGCAAGCCAGGCCAGCTACCAGGGGCTCCTACTGAAGACTTTCCTCTAAAAGCCAGGGCTTGGAGGTGTGGCCTTGTCTTCTGGACAGGATATGAGGCAGAGGTCCCTGTCTCTGTCTTATGGCGACTGATCCCTGAGGAGAGCTGGTAGCCCAAAGCTCCAGCCTGTCCTCCTGTGGCTTGGAGCAACACCAGCTGGCCCAAGTGTGGTATGGACGGGTAGTGAGTTCCTCAGCCTTCCAATGAGCAGACCAAGTGTCTTTCCAGATGATGCTGCCTCAGCTACAGTGTGGGCTGACTGTAGGTCGTGGGGGGCCATCCCAGTACCTCCCTCCTCGGGCTGTCTATGCAGAACAAAGAACAATCCCTTCAGGTCTGTCCTCTGGAGCCCTGTCTTGGAGTTTCTATTGCTGTGAAGAGACCCTGTGACTCAAGCAACTTTTATAAAGGGAAATACTTAATTGGGGGCAGCTTTACAGTTCAGAGGCTCAGTCCGTAATCACCATGGTGGGGAGCGTGGCGGCGCACAGGCAGACGCGGTGCTGGAGCAGTAGCCAAGAGTTCTACAACTGTGTCACCAAGGAGCAGGAAGACAGACTGAGCCACTGGCCTGGCTTGAGTGTTAGTAGCAACCTCAAAACCTACCCCCAAGGGACATATTTCTTCCAAGGAGACCACACCTACTCCAGCAAGAGCACACCTCCTACTAGTGCCAGTCTCTATGAACCTCTGGGGCCAGTTTTCATTTAAACTACCACAGGCCTAAAGCTACGTTGGCATGATTGGTTTTCTTTTCACATGTGGACTCTTCATGAGATTTTTAAAAGAACGTTTGCTTTGATTCTGTTTCCTGTACTAAGTCAATGCTCACTTGACAACCGAGTTCCGAGTTTTATTCTCAGAGAGGGGCCTGAAAATTTACAAAGCCCAGGCTTCATTCAACCTAGACCTGAGAAAGGACCTCGGAAGAGCAAAGGCAGGAAGCTGCTGTGATCTCCGCTCCCAGCAACTGAGGCTCGGCCTGGGCGGAAGCAACCACAGCAGACATGTAAAACCGAGAAAAAGATAATCAGCCCAACAAGGGCCTGAAGCCTGGGATTCGGGTGGGCCTGAAACTACTGGCCACAGAAGTGACACACTGAGGCCTCACTCTGTAACTTCCCAGCATTTGGGAGGCTGAGGCAAGAGGACTGTCACAGGTTCAACGACAGCTTGGCTACAGTGAGACCTATCTTAAAAAAACAAAAACGGAAGAGACACTGACCACAAGGGGGCGCTCGCTCCAGTCCAGACATAGGCAAAAGCTATGGTTCGCTCCAAGACTGGGAAGATTCAGAAGGGAGGAACTGTCTGCTGGGGCCAGAGCCCAGAGAGTGGGCTTCTGGGGAAGTGTGAACCCCTGCCACCTATCTCTTCTCCCAGAATTCAACACGCCACAAAGGGTCTCCAGTTCCAGTCCCTGCCCCTGCCCCTGCCCCAGCCCCTACCCCAGCCCCAGCAAAAGAAAGATAATCTTCTGCTGAATCAGCACGTTCAGAACTGCCCTGCCTCACAAGAGGCTCCAATGGGCGACATTTGCTTGGGAGCCTCTCACAGGCCTGGCTAATAGAGTTTTAGTCTGAAGCTCTTTCTATCCCCCCACCACCCTTTTCCAGAATCTCCCCAGCACTGTGACTGCCCGGTGACTTCTTGCACCTACACATCCCATTCATCATAGGTGCTCCCGTGTGCCTCTCGGAGGTCGCCCGCTAGCAGGGTAACATTAGTTTTTCCTCAGCATAACCCAAAGAAATAGATCGCCTCGGCAACTGTAGTCGGTGATGATCCAGTTGTAGTCATTTTAAGAAGTAACAACAAATACTCCCAAGATTAGACTCCTGAATGAAGCCATTTTCCAAATGAGAATAGGCAAGGGGCTTGGAGAATGGACAGATAACCCAGATAAGAGGGAGGAGTCTCACAGAAGGCGGGGTTTGCTATACCAGGAACGAACAGCACTTCCTCTTTGTCCTCAGGTCCCAGCAATCCACGTGTTTCTGGTTGAATCAGATGCTGGGGTGGGAACCGTTAAAAAAATCAGAATAAAAACCAACTCCCAACCCCAAACTGTTCTGCAAGGAGGGCATCTTCAGAGCTTATGGAGAGGAGGTATGAGTCCCCCCACAGCAAATCTCTCCGTCTCTGACCTTCACCCCCAGTGACTTCATAATGGCTCCCCAAGCATTTAGAAGAAACAGAGATGGCTTCACCCAGCACCACGCCGCCTTTTCAGCAAGTTTACAAAACCCTGGGGCTCAGTGCTCCCCATCTCCCAAGTTTCCACTCAACCTCGGGCAAACGCTGACATAGCAGAAGGATGTCCTTCCCTCCCCTCCCTCCCGCCTCTGCAGGCGCCCGTGCCACTTAACAACTACGTAATGGGAGCGAGGTCTTCGTGAGTTCACAGGTCTGGGACCTCTGCCTGTCAAAGGCCCCCTCTTATAATCTTTCCCAAGACTTAAATGTGTGAGTACACAAAGCGCCCTTAATGGAAGGTCGCTCCGGCTTGTATAAAAAGCTGTGTAAACCTCATCTCTGCATTTACTCAGCGCCAGCCTTGTTTAATTTCCTGCCCGGGGATGTGCAGGGAACGGACGTGATCAACCCTCTCAGGGCTCTGAATATCTTTCAGAAAATAAACCATGGCTTCCCCATCGATACCAGAGGGCTCTCCCGAAAGGGCGATATACCCCCTCCAAGTCTGTCAAAAGAAAAGGCAGCTTGGCAACATGCTCCTTTATAGACTGTGTGGACACCCCCAGACAGTAGCATCGGAGGCTCCCTTACACCACAACCCACCAGCGTGACCTCGACAAGTGGCCCCTTTCCTGGGTTCCACCTCTTGCCTGGGGTCCACACGGGGATGGCAGCAGCATCAGAGGCTGCAGTGTGGGAGACGAACCCTGAAGCTCGTCCTTTGCTCCATTGGGTTCAGGGGCATGAATCGCGGTGATGAGAAATGAGAAGCAGTTTACCGTGAATGGATAGCTCAGGTGAAGTCACCAGCCTGGCCTCTGAAGCCCAGCTCTTTCAACGACAGGTGGGAGGAGTGAGTGGACCCCAGGATCAGATATGACCTTTGTCCCTCCCCACCATGAGCCTGTAGTGCTTCAGGGACCCTCCCTTTGCACCAACTCCTCTCCATGTGTCCATGTTCCACAGTCATGTCCTAGAAACACAATCCGCTTCCAGAGCAGGGAAATCTGTCTGCTCCCAAGCCTCCCTATACAACCCAAAGCCATGGTCCAGCCCAAGACCCCACTTCCCACCGGAGCTGCCCACACAGCGGCAGGGAGCCCTCCACCCCGCCTCTCATCTCGTCAGACTGGTGCCCAGCTCGAGTGTGCCACGTTCCTCACCACGTCCCATCCAGAGCTCAGAAGGGAATTCCAGCCCAAGTCCCAAACCAAGCAAGCCAAGCCTTTCATTCAAGCCACTCAAGGACCCAGAATTAAATCTCCATCCAGGTCCTACCCCACGCGGATCATGGTGTGGCTAAGGTGCCACTGAGGCCTGTTCTGGTTTGGGGTGTCTGCAGGCTCCCACCTCTGTGCACGTGCTATAGGAAATAGGTCAGGCCTACAGAGAAAGCGACCCTGAGCTGCTTATGTGGTAGTGTCCTGTGCCAACATGGATAAATTCTGGCACCTCTCAGAGTCAGCTTTCCCATCTGATAAGGGAGTTGTTGATCTAAACGGTAGCCAAATGCAGTGGCCCAGGAACCTGTGTCCTTTAAGCACAAGGACTATTTGCCAGGACCAAGGCTGACAAGGTCGGCAACTGAGGGATGTGGGCGGTGCTGAGTATGGTTGTGCCCTAACTTCAAGGGGGCCCCCTCCTGGCCTAAGGAGGCTCTGCAGAGTCCCGTACAACCAAGTGCAGAAGCTCTTGGGGCACTTGGCACGTCACTCATCCATCGCCACACTCGGGGCCACTGTTTCAAGTGAGAGTGCACAGGGGTGCGCCTACAGCACCTAGAAGAGGCTCGTGAGGATGGCCTCTGGCCGGGCACACCTTGGCCACTATTGTAATACTGTCCGTGGCCACGCCCAGTGTGCAGTGGGGAGAGAAGACAAGCTAACTCCTTCCATCGGCTTGTTCAGCAGACGCCCCAGGTTTTCCTGAGGTACTCGCTGCTTCATATGGGAGGGGGGAGGGCACGGACATGCACTTGACCGGCTGTGTAAAGCTCTCCCACAATGGGTGAGGTAACGAAGCTGGCACCAGGGCAAGGAGTGGAGAGAGACATCTAGACGAAGAGACTGAGTGCAGCACCTGCCCTTGGACACCCTGAGAGCCACCGTCTATTTCGGCCCCGTGCCTTGGTCTTCTTACCTGCGGCCCCAGGTCTACCAGTACCTTCTAAGGCTGCCCGTGCCTGACTGGAGTGTGGCAGCTGCTGTTTGCCTCCTGCAGGAAACAAGGATTTGCTACCTCCCACGGCCCCACCGCCAGTCCCTCTGACTGCCCACTTCCGTTCTGACCACCAAGCCGTTCCCAGGCCTATCCACCTGAGCAGACCATGACCGACTGATGCTTTCTTCGTGCCTCTTTATGGGAGAGCGGAGCAGGCAAGGGTTGCCGAGTAACCACAGGCCTGGTGCCAACAAGGGACCTTCAGGCCATTTTACCAGGTGTAGTCTGTCTGAGCAATGGGCAGCCAGTCACTGGGGTTCTACGCAAGTTGGCTACACCTGGGGGGGAGGGGTGGTAAAAGAATTGGGGAAAGGCAGGTGTGAGGGCTCTGACCAAGACAAGCTTAGAGAAGGAAGGGGCTTATTTCCGCTCGCTTCCTTGGTCACAGCCCATCAACCGAGGGAAGTCAGGGCAGGAACTCAGCCGGGAAAGCAGGAAGGGAAGCAAGAACCACAGACGAGCTCTTCTGCTGGCTTGCCTCCCACGGCCTGGATTCTCAGGCAACCCAGGACCACCTCCTCAGGGACGGCACAGCGCACCGCACACAAAATCGTTGTTCACGAAAATGCCCCACAGGCAGGCGTGCCCATGGTCAATAGTCTCGGTTGAGGTTCCCCACCGAGGTTCCCATGACTCTAGCGTACGTCAAATTGACCATAATAAATAAATAAATAAGTAAATAATCAATCAGCTCACCCCCTTAATTAAATGTTCTGCCTGTTGGTTCATAACTGCTCATAAACCACCCCCACCCCATCTCCAAAGGCAGACTGGTACTGAGCCCGGACTGGAGTGTGAGGCTCCTTTGTGGTTGTGTAACCTTGGTAGGTGAGATGCTTAATGGGTTCCAGGTCCCACCTGAGGTAAGGTACTCAGGTACCCCACTGCACACAAAGCTACCACAGCGCTATGACAGTGTGGGACGTGAACCCTGAAGCCCGTGCCCTACATTCAATGTGTGGTTAGAGACATGAATAGCAGCTACCAGAAACCCTCGGCCACTGTAGAGGCCAAGCACATAAACTCCGGGCCAGGTAGACCAGGTTCAAGTCCCAGCTCCTTCAACCCCAGGTTTTGCAGATGGGAGGAGAAATGAGGAACCCCACTGCCCTGTTTGTCTTCCTTTTCTCCCTCTCCCTCTCCCTCTCCCTTCCTCAGAATCCTCTTTGGTGAGTGATGAAAGGCAGTCACAGCTCCGTCCGCGTCCGTTCTGATCCTCAGTCATTGGTTCGCAGCCTCTCCCAGGGCAGTGCTGCAAATCCTGTCACCTCCCCGCCTCCCGACCAGGACAGTAGACGCTCGGAGCTCAGTCTCCAGCTCAGGCAGGAGCGCAGCGGTGGGAACGCGTGAGGACAGGCTCGCGCTATACCAGGGGTCTGGACAACGACCCGAGGCTGCCGGACCGCTCCAAAAACCCACTGAACCCGGGAGAGCGGAGGATCAGCGAGCACCCGCGCCCAGAGCAGAGAGCCCCACAAGCTGCTGCTGCATTCACCTGCACCCTTCGCAGCTGCTGCAGCCCAGGGGTGCTCCGGAGCTCGCTCGAGCTGAAGAGCGGCTGGAAAACCGTAAAACAGGCCCGGGGCTCGGGACAGCCAGAAGTGGGAACTCCTGAGGTGCCAGGATCTGCCGCGGCTGAGCATCTAGAGCGGCCGACGCCCCCAGGTCCCGGTGACCTCGCCACCCGCGGGGCACTGATTCCCCCGCAGGTGCGCGCCTCCAGGCAGGAGGGGAGCGCCATGGAGGCTCTTAGCAGCTCCGGTTTGCATCATCAGAAGTGAGGTGATCCTGCTGGAGTCGGCGGGTCCCGCGGATCATGTACGGCGACGTGTTCAACGCCACCAGCGGGCCGGAGGCGGCGGGAAGTGGCGCGCTGGTCCCCGGAGCCACGGTCAAGGCAGAGGGCGCTTTGCCGCTGGAGCTGGCCACCGCGCGTGGAGTGCGGGACGGCTCGGCCACCAAGCCCGACCTGCCCACCTACCTGCTGCTCTTCTTTCTCCTGCTGCTGTCCGTGGCTCTCGTCGTCCTCTTTATCGGCTGCCAGCTGCGCCACTCGGCCTTTGCTGCGCTGCCCCACGATCGCTCGCTGCGCGACGCCCGTGCGCCCTGGAAGACGCGACCGGTATAGGGCAGAAGGAATTAGGGCCGCGGGGAGCTTGGTCTTGGCCTTGCGGGAAACCTCCAGCAGAAGCAGAGTAGGGTGGGCCCTGGAGTCGCCCAAAGACCCTTTCGGATCTGGAGAATAAGGGGTGTTAGCAGGTTGCATGGGGTCCTGGTCCCAGTGCCTAAAAGTACTCCCTAGGCCAGTCTCCCCTCCACCCCCTCCCTACAGCCGGTCCTGTCAGGAAACAACCCGGAAGGACCCACCCAGGCATAGGAGACTTGCTTGCCTGGTGAGTTCCTGACTTTGCTCGCAGAGGGGCAGCAGGCACCGTGAGCGCAAGACTAATCAGGAGCTGACTGTCCGGTCTGGACTCCCAAGCCTGATGGCTGTCCTCTGCAGCTGCTAACGCCTTTCTCGCTCCATGACACTGGGGATCTGATAGAGAAAGGTTTCAGTGTATCCCACTTGGGTCCCAGTACCCAGTTTCCCCTGAGAGCAGCGGCTAAGGGACCGGTGGAGGGATAAGTGATTACAGCTGCCGCGGGGTGCTGCAACGGAGAGTCTGCACCTCAGGCCATCATGGAGCACATTTCTACAATAAAAGCTCACCAAATTAGATCCAGCACAGAAAGCACTGGTCATTGGTCGCACCGTTTTGGAAAGGGAATAGGAGAGGGCCCGTCCCCAGGAGGAATAGACCCAAGGCGGACCTACCTCCCCTGCGAGGGTCAGGTCAGTCTGAGCATATCTGCTCTTTGGTTTCCTTTAGCTTTTTGCTTGCTCTGGAAAGTGTTTGCTTTCGGGTTTTGTTTGCTGGCAGACTCCAGGGATAAGTACCACCTGGTCTGCTGAATACATTCCTGTTAACTGGACCCCATAGGGGCCCTCTCTGAGAGGCAGATCTTTCTCTCACTCCTCTACTCTCAGCGCTTTCTTGGGCTTGAAGCTTTCAGAGGTCCCAAGGCAGAGCCAGGGCTTATAGAAGGTAGGTCCTGGAAGGGGAGGGAGTGGGGTAGCATTGCCTCCAAAGCAGACAAAAGCCAGCCCTTAGATTCCCCACAGGACGACTGCCTGGGGATAAGGCAAAGAACTAGACCTGTGAGAGGCAGGTTTGTGACAGCCTTGACTATTTTGTAAGTTAGCCTAATTCCTGGGAGGGAGGTGGGTTTTGTTTTGACACAGGGTCTCATAGGCCTGGCCAGAAACAGGTCAGGAACTCACAGAGGTCTGCCTGCCTCTGCCTCTTGAATGTTGGGATTATGGGCATGGATGACCTGACCCCCCACACACACTGCCACCCCCCACCCCATGCCCTGCCAGGGAGTTATTTTAATGGGCGAGTAAGATACTTCCAAGAGCTGCTGGGCTTAAAGAAGTTCATTTCACTTGAGCTTAAGAGACATTTTTTTGCTGAGAAAGAATCTGACATATTAATCTTGGACTGTGCTGGAGTTATGAAAGCTTTGTGGACCAGGAGCAGGAAAAGCACATTTGCCCCCACCCAAGTGCACAGATGCAGAATTCTGCAACATTCATAAGGGGTTTTGGACATGTTCAGGTGGCCAAGCAGGAGGCTCGGTGAGACTAAGCAGGGCTCTCCCCCACTGCTCCTACCCTTACCCTAGAGGAAGGAGGTGGCAGGACAACTTGGTTACACAGCAAGGCTCTAGAGCTCTGAATTCCCACAGCCTTGGGTCCTTGTTGGGACGCCTCCTCTGTCCCATCTCCTCCCAGCATCTTAGATTATTATCCAGAAATGGAGCCAAACATCTTCAAGTCTTCTAGAAGGATAGTCCAGCTAATCCACACATACCCTGATTGCAGAGACGACTCTGAGAGCGTAAATAGGTAAACCATGAGTCCCTAGGTAGCACACCAAAATCACAAGCTCAGGGCTGGGGACTGGGAGAGGTAGGGTATGTAGGAACAGGACTTCCATCCTGATGGTCGGCTTTGAAGGTGTTGTGCTGAGGAGTCCCAATTCAGGCTCTGCTCTAACCCTCTGGCTTAAACTCCCTATGACCATGTATGAAGCACTTAGCCTATGTCCTGTGACCTCGTCCATGAAATGGCTATCAGGTCGTTTCTGATCTGCCAGGTAGTATACTACGCCAGTGTCACAGCCTGAACAATGCAGGCATAGAATGAGTTCTCAAAGGTTAGCTATTCTTGTCACCAAGGGACAGATCTGAGGCCGAGAGAAGACGCTGCCTCCCAGACAGGATGTGCTCACTTACAGCTCCATCTTCTGTGGCCGCAAGAAAAAGCAAGGGCCTGTCCCCTTAGAGAAGAGCATGCCCGCGTAACTGGCTAGAAGTCACCTGTGGTTCCTAGGGGCACTATTGGCTGACTATAGCCACAGAGATCCAGCACTATTAGGATCCCTTATAAAATATGGAGAAAGGTGACAAGAGGTGCTTGCTTCTGGAATAAACTCTCAGATAACTGGGCCTACACAGGGCTAGAATCTAGAGCCAAGTCAGTAAGAGCACCGTGTGCCACAGCTGCTATTCTGAATAACTCCATTCCGTTTTCTAGGGTAGCATTGGGCTGGCTGAGCAGTAATATTTCTTCTTCGTATTGGACCTGGATTCCCCCAGAGCAGGAAAATGCGATCTATCTGTCCTCTGCTAATATGTAAGCGATGGATCACAGTGTGATGATTACAGTTTAGATAGTATTGTGGACTGAAAATGTATGTTCTTCCCAAATTTGTACTTGAAGGTCCTAAGTCCCAGAGTGGCTACATTCAAATTATGGAATTGGAGCTTCCTGAGGTCATAACTGAAGCCTGACCCACTTTTTGTTCCCTGTAGCTGAGAAGGCTACATGAGCACACACAGAGATGCTGGCCATCTATAAACCCTCATCAGACACCAAATTAACCAGAACCTTGAGACTGGACTTACAGCTTCCAGAACTATGGGAAAATAAATTTTTGTTGTCTAACCTATCAAATGTATGGTATTTTGTTTCACCAGCCCAAGCTTAAGACAGATGGCTCTTCGGAGGCTAGAAACAACCACGGGAACTTTCCTGCCTTTGCTATCCTGAGCCCAAGCTGTAACGGAAACACCTTAGGAGTATTGGGTATGGTGGGCTAAAAATAAGAAGAGACCATGTTGTGGCGTACCGTGCTTCCTCTCTAAAACAACCTCTGGAAGCAGAAGAGGGTGTTAGCAAGAAGACGTCCCAACAGCGTGAGGAGGGATGGGAGTGTGGGAACAGTAGATAGGAACTAGGGAGAGACAGCAATGGGGACCTGAGTTCCACCCTACACTCTATACCCGGGTCACACCTATGACTCTCTGACGCCTGTTTCCTCAGCTACCAAGTGGAGGTAACAGCACTACACAGACATTTCAGGTCCAGTGCTCGGCTCATGTCGGGTATGTCCGACGTGGGTTTAGTCAGGATGCTGGCCCCAGAAGTGCTTACAGTAGGACAGAGATGGCTTTCCATGAGAGACTTGCAGTTTTCTCACTCGCATGGGACAAGATGGCAACGGTCTTCACTTCCCAGCATGCCTGCCTACGTCAGGGGCAGCCAAACCTCATCTATTCTCACAGCTTCTAGTGCTTCTCAGAGGGCTCTCTCCACCGTAGCTGGGCAACTTACAGGCAAAAAACTCGAGAAGTCGAAAACCATCACCTTTCTATCTTAATTTAAGGTTTCTTCAATATCTTCAATATGCGTCAGCATATGACTGCCCAAGGTTATAAAAAAGCGAGGTGGCTATTTTATTTGCTCACATGCAGAGGTAAATCTGTCATAGGCCCTTCCACCCTGTCAAATCCCCCCACTTCCATTGCCCTACAGCCTTTTGTCTACCTCCAGCCAGAATACCTATCTGACCGAAATGCTTGCCTTCAGTGCCAGCTTACTTACACTAACGGCTTCTCCTTTGTCTCCTGATTGAAAGCAAAGATCTCAACTTTGCCTACAAGGCCTAGAACCTTCTGGCCCACAACCAGCTTCATGTCCTCATATTCTTCTTGAACTTGAAACCGTTTAATCCCCAAGAACCTTCCGCATTAAGCTGCTTTCTCTTCCCTCTGGCTAATGCCTTCTCATCCGTCTGATTTCTAATCTTTGTCAAAACTTGCTTGAGCTCCCTAAACTGATAAGTTATATTCTTGGCTAGCCCAGCCATCGGGGGGATGAACTCAGCTGAACAGAGCGATCCGCAGAAAGCCCAGACAGCCCATTTCCCCACTGTAAGACGCTTGGGGCTTCTTACCTCATTCTACATTCTGAAAGGGCGGTCATTTCAAACTCAGTGTCTTCGACCTTGACTCCAGACTCAAGTGTTTCCACCTTTCTCATGTCCCCAGTGAGAGCTATGGCATGCCTGTAATTAGCCTGTCTCTTCCCCATAACTGTGTGCTGTCCTATGAGAGAGAAGACATTTGCCCTGCTCGCCACTGCCTCTCGATGCCTAGCAGTTTTAAAGACACAAGACAGGCACCCAGCGGGCATTGCTAATTATACTGGGGAAACAGCCAGGGTTTAAGGTGAGTTCTGCCTGTGCATCATCGACTTTCACCTTAAACCTGTATCTGACAAAATACTGAGTTGAAACTCTTGCTTACAGACCTCCAAGCGGCCTGTTTCCCAACGATGGTAATCCAGTGTTAACTAGCATTTTTTGTCTCTGTGTGTATAACACTTGAGTTATTATTATTATTATTATTATTATTATTATTATTATTATTATTATTATTTATTACTATCATCATCATCTCCCTCGGAGACTGAGAACAAAACTTTTACATTAGTACATGTCCTATTTTTGCTTACAACACTCCACTTCCTGCAGGAAAAAGATCTTAGCGATCTCACTCCCCTGCTTTCTCAACTGGAGCAGGACTATTCAACTGACTTCCTCACGTTTTCCTGGACTTGAACCCAAACTTCGCTTCCCACTGAGATCTTCCCTTCCTTTACAGCTGCAATGCCTTCCCCCCTGCACTCTTCCCACTGTTTGCTCCTCAGAACTTACCAGGAAACAGATACTTTATTTCCCTAGTCTGCTGCCTCCATTGAGAATGAAGATGTACCGGGAATTTTTTTATCTGTATATCCACAGCATGGCACCTGACAGTTCTCAAATATTAGCTGAGTTACGTTGCTCGAGGTCAGAAGGAAAGACAGGCTGGGGAAAGACAAGGTGTACACTGGGCAGAGGTGAAGTCGTGAGCCGACGATGCAGGATAGTGTCACTGAAGCACTCTCTCTGCAGTTTGGTTTATATCTGTGTCTGTGTTTGTCCCCACATTTGCTGGCATCGCCCAGGTGGCCTAACCAGTTCTAAGTTAATGAAAAATTTCACAGACGTGTGAGATTAATTGCGGAATGTCTGCTGTTAATTACTCTTTGGAACTAATGTTGACACACTGAAAGCTGCACAAAAGCGATCCAAGTCCTCTCGGCCTTTGTCATCCACGTCACTTCCATCTAAACCTTCTAGGTCTCAGAGGTGTCCTCATGGCAGCCCACCCGAGTGCCATGAAAGGCCTCCTCCACGCACCAGTTGGGGAAGGAACTTCACGCTGTAAGCCGCATTACACAGCTCAGAGCGCACTCACCTCTAGGCTCTACAGTAGTTCCCACGTCTCTTCCGGTTTTCTGTGCTCAGACACATCAAGCAAACTGTGCCCCTTTCACATTCTCTGAGAGAACGCCAACTGCCGACGGGCGGAAGCACCAGCCGCACTGCTGACTTTAGAGGTCTGCTGAGGCAACAGTCGAAGGTACCCATCACATCACAGTCCAAGGGTTCCGTGAGAGAGGAGAGATCTAAGTGCTATCATTTCTTACCTGAATTTCCTTTGGGATATGGTGATGAGATCCGATCATGTTGAACTAGAATCAATCTAACTAAAAATTGCCTCATTACGTAACTTACGAGGTGAGCTCTAGTATTATAACCACATTAGGCATCAGTGTTCTGTCAACATGTCAGACAGCAGACTTCCAACATTTGGGAACTGCTCCAGCAGGGGACGCAGGGCTGTCTTCGCAGCAGTCCCAAGGGCTGTCACAGCGAGCGGTAACAGCGACAGCCTGTAAGTTTTGGGAGTCTCTTGGACAACCCGGGACAGCTCAACAGCACCACTGAATGTGCTGAGTCTTTGGGACACACCGGGGAGTGGTCTAGCCGGGTCATATGGTAGATTTATTTCTTGCGTGAGGATTCTCCTCGCTGATTTCCTTAGCTATTGTGCCAACTGCTACATTCGTAAAGTCTCACCAAAACGATTGCCTAAAGATGAGCTGAACAAGGACAGCAGACACGTCCAAGAGGACAGAGGAAAGACCACAAGGCCTTAGCCCCACAAAGAAAACCTGGCAATACTGAGGGCAGGAGAGGGGGTCTTACTGGGGAGGAGCACACGGAATGGCTGTGCAGGTGGCCTTGTCCAGGCTGAGTGAGCAGGCTGTTTGGGAGAATACATGTATGTCCAAACACAAGAATTCAAGATGCCAACAGCTCATCTTTAAGGTTTCCCTACCACCCCAATACCTTTAAGGCAGCAAAATGGAAGAGGAGAGATTTAGGATAAGAGAAAATAAAGAGGATTGCTGACTCGACAAAAATAGTCATATTTTAAATGAAGGAAGAGCCATTTTGGAAACTCCTCTTTCTACCATATACTCATGCAGAGTTTTAAATAAAACATTCTTAAGAGGACTGCCAGTTTGCTAATGGCCTCCCCAGACATGCTTATGAAACAAACATCATGAAAACTGCGGTCTCACAGACCGCCCTGCCGCTGCGACATCCCAACTGCTTGGATCCCAGCAACTGGAGAGCTAACGTTAGGCTTAGAGAAGCCAACATCGCAGTACACGCTGCGCTAAATTAACCAGAGACCGCCACAGAACACCTCAGCAAACGCCTACCAAATAAAACACTAAGGTCTTGTCTGCAGAAATTCCTCTACAGTAAGGTGTTTGTTCATCTCTTCTCCTGCGGTAAGGAGTTAACTGAAACTTTCTCCTCCTGGCCATGGTGCTTGCCTGAACACCCTAGCAGGACAGGCATGCATTTGCTCAGGGGAGGTGCGCACCGGAGGAGGCTCGCAGAAGCTACTCCGACTTCAGTTACCACAGAAGAGTGGACAAAAGGGAAGAGAACAGCCTAGCTGGCCAGTGGGTTAGGGCACATGCTGCTGTGTCTGCAGGTCTGAGCTTGGTCCCTGGGCTCCACATCGTAAAAGAGAGAAGCCCTAGACATTTTCGGACCTAGACAAGTACAACATGACATGACAGCCAGTACACATGGATACACAAAATCAAGAACTTAAAAAAAAAGTAGACCATCGACCGATAGTTTACCAACCACGGTCAAGGTCAGACAGCAGAAAGAATTGCTTTACGTCAAAGTAACATAATTTAATAGATCATTTTAACAAGATATTTCATGCAAAGCAATAATCTAAATACTTTCTTTGGGATGTTTCATTTTATTTTCCTATGAAGGAGATCTTTATTTTATAAATGCAAAACCAGAGGCAGAGAGTGGTCAAGCCCGCCTAAGAGCACAGAGCCATACAGGCCGGAACTCAAGTACCGCCTGGCGCTCGATACTGCAGTGTGTAGCCAGCCTTGCTAAGCAAGCCCCTCACTTTCAGATGAGACCTAGAAGAGTTCTGATTAAATAAAACACCCCAGGATTGGTCTCAATCTTTCTTCAAAACAAAATACACAAAAAGGAAAAGATCAGCAAGCGCCATAGATCCTGCAGAGCAGGATCTTCCTGAGCAGAGCTCCCACGCGTGGTGAGGCATGCACGCCGGGTCCACACACCTCTGCCAACAGCACTGGGTCTCGGCCTCCTCAGATCGCCACTACATGAAGGAGGAGGGCAAAGTACAGGAAAATAAACAACAGTCACACCGTGAGCAGCTTTTGAAGTTTATTAAAACAAAGTATTAGCAAACAATATGCAAAAACAAGTTTCTTAAGAGTTATGGCTTTGAGAAGCACAGTATATAGTAAAACCTAGTACATTTTTTATAAGTATCAAAAGGTAGCAGGGCTGAAGCACACTGCTAGTTTAGTCTTCTAGGATGTGAAGAAAGCAGAACCAGTACGCGTGAGCAGACCTGCGGTGCGGCCATCCCTCGGCTCCGCATCCTCATGTGAAGTATCGTCCTTGGGGAGGGCAGGCGGGCGGATGCAGGCACTCAGCCTCTGTAAGTACATTCTGACCTGAACTTAAGTAAGTACAGTTAGACGGCAACTGCAGCCGGCCGCGTAGAGAGCACAGTGCCCAACCGCCATGCCTACGACTCGGCCAAGCAGCAGCTCAGCCAACGGTAGCACAAGAGCACAGCCGCTCTACAAGACCTTCCTTCTTTCGAAAGGGCTCGGGACTCTCAGGCCTACCTGGAGTGTTGGTGTGGCTGACACCGGTTCACAGTAGGAAAGTCATGGTTTAAGGCGGGGCGGGGCAAGCATGTGCCCAGCTGCACACAAAACTCTCAACTTCTCAAAAAGAGCAACTTCAAACAAATCTACTTTGTTTGTTTGTAGTAGAATAACTACTTACGCTGATTTAAAAGCTAAGTTACCTGGACAAGTACACCAATGCCTTCTCTCTGCTGGGGACACTGCTCTCGGACGCTCTTTGCTGGGGAAGAGGTCATTACTCAACAGCCACCATCACCAGCTCAATGTTCTAACGTGTATTCTTGCGTTTTAAACACATCGCTGTGCATTTCCTCTGTGCGTCCGGCATACCATCCAGTGGTAGGTGTGTCCTGAGTTTTGTACAGTGCTGGGCACTGCACACTGGACTTCATGCCTGCTAAGTCTCTACCACTGACCTACAGCCCTAGACAGGGTGATGAACTCTTTCTTGAGTGCCCCAGGAACGCAAGGCCTGAGGACACTATTAAATCCTGTTACCCTTCTTATCAGCACGCTGGAACCCACCCAAGTCCACAGACCTATCCAAGGTGTCCATCAAATAGAGGTCTGTTAGTGCAGAACAAATGCCTTAATTTTTCTTCTCATAAGAGCATTATTTTAACAAGAAAAACTTCTAATAACTGGTTTCTCCCAAAGGGGAAAATCCTACTGCTGTGAGGGAAATGCCCACCTAACTGGAGATTACTTTCAATAAAGATGCTCTACGTAATAGCGGAGGCCACCTATAAACCATCACTATTTAGCTGTGTGTACCGAGAACACGCATTTCTGCTGAGGAGAGCAGAGGACTTACTCGGCAGGACAAAGAGGAGTTCAGACAAAGCTAACAGATCTAAAACCAAACCGTCACCAGGGGCGGGATTCTAAAAGTCATCAGAGGGCACTGCACGTGGCGGTGTACGCCTGTGATCCCAGAACCCAGAGGCAGCGGCAAGAGAATTACTTCAAGCTCAAGGCTAGCCTACACAGTAACTTCCAGGCCAGCCAGGCCTGTACAGAGAGACCATGTCTCCAGACAACAACCAACTTTTAAAAAGAAATAAAGAATAGTAACTTTTGAGAGTCTTCGAAGCAAAGAGACAGGACTTTAAGAGAGACCAGTGACAGGGACTCAAGTGCTGCCAGGGAAGTGACCAAACAAGATGGGAGAATACAGAGCTGAGCCACTCGGTGCTCTCCGCAGCAGGAGCACAAATGACACTGTTGACAGGCGTGTCCTGAACCAGTGAGACTTCACTTCTTCATCCACTCTCTCCTCCCATGCGCACCATGGGCAGGGATGGAAACGTTTCCCACAGTCCTCTCAGGCAACAGGGAGACTGAGGTAACCCCCGACTTTTACAGTTCACTTCCCATTGCAATGTTACTGCCATTCTCGTCCCCGAAGGGTGTCTAACCTGCCAAACGTCCCGAGAACAGCACACTTCCTACCTGCACCATTGGTGTGGGCTGTCGAGTGTTCTACTTAGCAACCTCACTCCTGGACTCACCTTAGCGACTCAGCCACGCCTGACTACTTCTTACCAGCAACCATGGAACATAGAAAGGTATTGTGTGTGCGAGTCATATCCTGTTCTGTTTGTTTACTGTTTTGCTTTTCTTTTTTTCCTCCAAGACAGAGTTCCTCTGTGTAGAAGTCGCTCTGCAGACCAAGTCGGCCTCAGAGACCTGCCTGCCTCTGCCTCCAGAGTGCTGAACTGAAGGCAGGCGCCACCATTACCCAGGTTTTGCTTGTTTAAAACTGATTTCCTCCTCCAATTTTCTCTAATTCTGGAAGGCCCACAGCATGCCTACTTACAGCCCTTAAATCCAGTTTGGTGACATCAGCAAGGCTACCCCAAGGGTATACTAGGCAGACGCACCTCTTGGTCCTGCTCTCTCTAGGCAGCACCTTGTTGCTGTAATTCATGGCTGAGATTTGATTCTTCCATTTATCCAACTGAGGGCAAACTTTATTATTATTCGCAAACCTATCTTTTTCCCTGGCAGGTATTAATGTATTTTGTCTGCTAAAAGTGTGAGTGCTGACCTAGGGACGTCGGTGGGCTGGCAGAGTACTTGCCCAGCACACACGAAGTCTGAGGCTGGGTCTCAGCACCACAGGAGCTGGCTATGATGGTGCATGGCCGTCACCCTAGCACTTCAGAGGTGGGGAACTGATGGCCGCCATCTGCAACTTAGTATGCTCAGGGCCAGCCTGGGCTCCACGAGAGCCATCTGAGGACAGAGACTGAACCAGCAGTGGTCTGGTGTGGTGGGAAGCTTCTTCAGAGGCCCTACTCCCTGTTCTCTGCTCTGCGGAAGAGTCCGCACTTGCTGTCTTCCTCTCCTCAACACTCTCCTACCCACGGACGTCTGTATATCCTTAGACGGTACAGGAGCAGGCACTGCAGTCTCCATTTACAGACCGCAGAACAGGCTGGGGTTTCTCCATGAAACTCAGAACAGCTAAGAGCTTCAGTCCTGCCATTGTACAGACGGCCAATCACACAGGATCTGCAAGCCTGAGGCCTGTGATGTGATGACTGTGCAGAAGCGACATGTAGCCCACTGCTGGCAAAGGAACAAGCAAGGCACCTGTTTCCAGACCTCAGCAGAGCTCACAGACAAGGATCCCCTGCCATTCAACAAGACACATTCCTACCAGCTTGTTCTTAAAGGCTGCCAAGAGCCTGCAAAGTACAGGAACAAGGAACAGCCTCTGCGCTCCGGTGTGGACATCTCTTTCCTGGGGCTGACACTCACACTGTGGAAGTTATGCTTACAGCTCAAGCTACTGAAGGCCAGCAAGGCACCCCTCTGAAGGAGCAAAGCCGCCCCACGGCTACACTCTGAAAGTCAATAAATAATGACACAGAAAACAAAAGGAACCCCCACCCTCCAAAGAAGCTGTTTTCCTCACAGAGGCAGGAAGGGCACTGTGAAAGTCAGGCCAAGATAGCATTCTCAGCAGAGCGAGAATATCTTCTGCATATCTTCAAAAGGCACCAGGAAATAAATTCTCTCACTCTGATGGGCAAAGTAGGCCCTTTTCTTTATTAAAGTAGTGTCTCTGTTCTCAGGCCATAACTGTTCATCCAACCGCTCCCTAGAAAGTGGTTACAAGTCCTATGGCCAAGGCACAGTGAACTAAATGGGTGTCTTAAGAGTGTTCACGCCTGACAGTGTTCTGGAGATTAGCACCCATGTAGTTCTAAAAGGATAAAAGAAAGAGGCAGAGCGCTGACGCAGAGACACTCTGCTCTCTGACATGTGACACAAACCGTCCCAGCCCTGCTGTGACTCATTTACACCAACAGCCTGACTCCTGGGCCCACTGAAGAGCTCTGATGGCTATGTTGTCGGCCCTTGTATGACAAGCCTGGTAGAGAGCAAAGGTGTCCACACACCGTCTTTCAATAGCAACAACACCCATACCACTAGGGAGTTAACAGGCACTTCAGCTGGAGCTACAGAGTGACAGCATTCTAACTAGATTATAACTACAGAGTGACAGCATTCTAACTAGATTATAACTACAGAGTGACAGCATTCTAACTAGATTGACACTACAGAGTGACAGCATTCTAACTAAATTGACACTATGGAGTGACAGACAGCATTCTAACTAGATTGACACTACAGAGTGACAGCATTCTAACTAGATTGACACTATGGAGTGACAGCATTCTAACTGGATTATAACTACAGCTCGAGAAGGCAGCACCACCTACAGCTGCCGACTCTGAATGGTAGTGTGGTACCAAGGAGAGCCTAGGAAGCAAAGGGGAAGGAAGACCAGGCCACCCGACAGTCTTTTACATTAAGACAGTCAGTCACCCACGGTTACACTAAGACAGTCAGTCACCCACAAAAGTGCAAAGTGAAAAGGCTGGTGCACAGTAGAGCTCTTGAAACACCGGCCCAAAGCAGCAGACAAAGCTGAACAAGGCCGCAGAGCCACGGTGACTCGTGTTACGTGGAACTTATGACAAATTTGAGTAAAGACAAATACTGGAGATTTTTTTAAAAGGAAATGTTTTACAAAAGATATATAGCATGAAGTCACATTACACTGACGAACACTTAGCAATATTAAATGTAAATGTATGACGTCCAGAAATCTACCACCTTGCTTTCATTGAACACCATGTTAGGACTGCAGTGTCCTTCAAATAAGATTCAATAGTTTCCTGTAAGTCCCTACTTTAAGTTTTTGTAAAACAACATATGCTTTTTCAAAGGTGGTAGGGTAAAGAGATTACCAGAGCAACGTCGTCTACTCCTTCCCACAATACATGCTCTCTAAAGGATACGACTCCATTCTGTGAGGCACTACTGTGTAAAAGTTAACAAGTTACACACTGTTGGGACAGGAAGCACGCTCCAGTTTAAGATCATTGCTGAACTTTTCAACAGGGGCAAAACACTCTATGTCGTTTACAATACTTTTGAAAGTTAATCACAATGAACACGAATACAAACAAATGTAATATCATAAAATACAAATGTGTTGGTCACAATTACGTAGAAAAAATAAGCCATAATATCTGTTTTTCCATGTCAGCTCACAGTATCTGTGCTGGAAATTCCTCTAAAATTAAAACAAGTCCACTAAAAATATAGTTGAAAAGAATACTTCTGCACTATGAAACAGAAGAAATGGGGTTCAGCGGAGAGCCCATCTGGGTGAGGACTTTATCCAGCCACTGCAGAGGCCCATGGAGGTGAATCTCAATCCAGCATGGAGTACTGGTTACATCCTGTCGGTGGTACTCCGCTCCCCAGCCCTGGAAATGAACAGACAGCAGAGCAAATCCCTCTTGAACAGCCACCAGTCCACTCCAACTTTAACCATAAAAAGCTTAACTGTAGAAACACAGAAACTGTACTCACATTGAATAACTACAGAAAACCAGTAAGCGTTCAACATGGTATTAAAAGACACAGTTGCATTATTCAAAGCTACACTTCAACAAATCACAGAATCTCTCTGATACAGATCCACAGGGCTAAGCATTTAAATGTTGCAAAGGCCCCAGACTATGATCTGCTAATCATGTCCTGCTGTGACACACGCTCACTGAGTAAATAAAGCCTCAGGCCCTCAAGGGACAGGCTTGGAGGCTCGTATTCCTGTTAGTTTTCATCCGATGAGACAGTGTGGACACTGACAAATCCTACCATGTAGTTTAGTGTATCAGTCACATCGAGCCATAGGCCTAAGGGTGAGAGGTTAACCAGATAAAGTAAGCTTCAGATAAAAACTGAAAAACGTGGTTTTTTTTTTAACTTTTATTTTCCTGATTTATCAAGTTCTCGGTCTTTCTCATTATACTAGCTCTGCTCCAGGGAAACTACAGGGATGGAGGAAAGAGAAATGGGGCAGGAAAGGGAACTGGACAATAAAAAAGCCACACTTCAAAATATGGAGAGAAATTAGATTCAGATCACTGATAAACAGCAAGGAAACTGGACTGGGCTCAAATGCCAACCAGGAGGAAGCAGCTGTAACTGGTGAAACTCACCACTAGAATTCTCTCAACATTTTGTTAATGAGACACAATCTTTATAATGTTCAGTAAAATCAGGCCATGGAAGTGATAGGCTTTATAAATCCTTTGCAACAGGCCTGAGACACAAGTAAAGTGATAAAATATTATAAATTTCCCGTGTCACTGTAATGGAGTCTGAGCCAGTCAAAATGCAATTTTAATATAAACACTTTCCAATAATTTAGTCTACTAGATGAAATACTTTGTAAACCCAATCCTTACCCATTATCAAAATTAATCATGAATTTTATGTGTAGACTACGAAATGAAATAACCTGTCATATGGTAAAAATGATAAATTCAAAAATTTCACTTAAACGTATGAAATTGAGTCAAAAGCACGATTATCTTCATCTAATAATTTCTCTAACGCACACATGCTTACAATGACTGAGTCACAGTAGAGATCATAACTACTCACCTTGACAAAACTCATTCGAATGGTACACATCTTGGTGAGCTCATACACAGCCTCAAACCCATGGTTGACTGACTGAGCCAGGAGCTGAGCAAACTCCTGATTGTTAAAAATTTTGAGGCTGCAGCTGCTGGGAATCTTACAGACGGTGGTGGGGTGGAAGCCATGGTGAAAGTTGCAGTTCCTACTCTGAACAAAGATGCTGCTGTCACTAAGACACTCGGCATACACCTCCCCACCAACGTAGTACAGATGGACACCTTAAAGAGACAGGCAACAAGGGAGACGGCTTAGCAAACAACTGTGAGAAGCCAGACACCGCGCAGTGCAAACGAGGCGCCCAGAATGCACAGCACACGCCAACAGTGTTCAGATCACAGCTGCCACTAGATGGCCTTCCGCAGCCACAAACAGTCAGCCCAGCCTCTGGCAGGGGCCGGCAGGGTTATTACACTGGCTGACCCCAGGGTTTGCTTCCCTTTCCCAACCACCTTTTGTTTCTCTAGAAAAGATGCTCTTTAACATTTCTTTTAATGAGTACTTTAAAAAAATCATAATAAATGTTATTTAGCAACATTTTCCGTCCTGTTTGCTAACAAAAAACGACCACAGCATTTTAACCATCACCTACAGAAACCCAGACATACATATGTGACTTCAGATTACAGCTAGCTTTAAAACACAGGCTCATTTTACTTTCCCTTTAAAATTCTCTTTCCTTTTTTTTTTTTTTTTCAAAAATGGAACTAGAGCAATGGCTCAAAAGTTAAGAGCACTGGCTGCTCTTACAGAGGACCCATATTAGAATCCCAACACCCGCATGGGGGCTCATGACCATCTACTCCAGTCCCAGGATGCCCCTCTTCTGGCCTCTAATGCAATACTCAGACACACCTGTAGGTAAAAATCTGTACACATAAAATAATAGAACTTTTTAAAGTTTTCTAGAAATATACTTATGAGAAACCAGTTCTCAAAATGTAAGCTTTATTACTAAAAAACAGACTCACAAAATACTTTTCTATACATCTAAGAATTATCTCAAGATTTTCTTCCCCACGGGTAGACAGTGCTACCAATTTGGTGTACATCCTTTAAACCTTTGCACACGCAGCACACATGAAGCTACTGTGGTGCTCTGAATATGCTTGGCCCAGGAAGCAGCACTTTAGGGGATGTGGCCTTGTTGAAGTTTGTCTTTGTGAGAGTGGGCTTTGAGACCCTCCTCCTAACTGCCTGGGGACAGTCTGTTCCTGGCTTCCTTTGGACAAAGATGTAGAACTCTCAGCTCCTCCAGCCCCATGTCTGCATGGATGCTGCCATCTTCCTGCCTTGATGATAATGGACTGAACTTCTGAACCTGTAAGCCAGCCCCAATGAAGTGTAGCCTTATAAGAATTGCCTTGGTCATGGTGTCTGTAGACAAAAACGAAACCCTAACTAAGACAGTTACATATAGGCTCCTATAGAATATATTTGTGTGCTTCCGGGAGCAAGGGCTTAGCTGTTTGTTTGCTTGCTTGTTTTTTATAAATGGAACTGGTGTCAGTCAGTCTGTTTCAGAAGCAGTCTTGCCTCACTCACAGGATAGCATGCTGCCACCCTGACAAGGAAGAATACTGCCCTCGATGGGCAGATTCCCATTACTGTCTGTGACCACACAATGCCAGCTTTAGCAGGATCTCCATAAATGTAAAGTCTGTCAAATGTAAGTCACAGAATTATGTCAAGATACGGCATTTAAAACCTGTGGCTTGCTTCTGAGTAAATAGAAATGGACTAAGATCAAAAGACTCCAGAATGGGGATACTGGCAAGTAAGTAAAAACTGATCCTAGCATTTACCAAAGAGATGTCCCTTAGGTTATCGTCACTGTAGTAGGGAACTGACAGATCAACATAAAGGAGACATAGTTCACAAAAAAGGTCAGGGCAAGTTGACAATAAAATCAATAAAAACTGATTTTTTTTTTTTTGGTTTGTTTAGGGTGGTGTTTTTGTTTGTATTTTTAAAAGACAGTCTTGCTATGCAGCCCAGGCTGGACTTGATCGTGGGATCCACCTGCCTTGGCCTCCCAAGTGCTGGGACTACAGGCGTGAGCCACTGCACCTGGCTGAGGCTATTTTCCTGAATCTGCCTACAAGGAAAGCTAACACGATTATTGTTATCTGCCATGGTTACCGTCTCTAAGACTCAAACAAAGGAGCCAGAACAGCAGGGTCTAAAAGCAAAGCCGCTCTCGAGACAGCACACTCTCTCTCCTGGGGCGGAAGCTCTGATGTGTGTACTGCACCCCACACGTACAGTACGGCCGACTAAGATCTACTGTGGTTTACAGGGAACAGATGCGTGAGGTTTCTGGATATCCTCACTCGCATTTACACCCCAAACTCACCTCCCCATACCGTTAATCTTACAGTAGAGATCGCTCCAAGTGCAATAATTCTAAATTACTAATCCCTCATTAATATGCACATATTTTTCCAAGATTTTATATACATACACACACATATATACATAGAGAGAGAGACAGACAGAAAGACAGACAGAGGCATGCAATGTCCTAGTTACTGAGGATACATATTGCTGTGAACAATGTCAATTCCTACTCCTTACATTCCAGTTAGGCCCTAACTTAATTCGCCCTAATTGGTAGGGTAAACACTCAAGAAGTGAACAACAGGATTCTATTCAGATGTTTAGTACTAGGAACAAAACCTAAGCAGAATAAAAAGGAGAGGACTAGTTGTATCTTTCTTTGATCACATTCTTTAACATTTGCAACTTAAGGTAAATGCCATGCCTTAAGATTTTTTGGATGTTTCTGTCACCTTCTGCAATGAACTATGTCCCGCCAGTACAAGCAATGACTGGATTCAAAGGAATGAAAGGAAATGGCGAGGTCACCTTTCCCAATGTGCCGCCTGGTGTTCTCGATGGTCGAGTTGCGATTAACGTTAGACAGCAGCCCCAAGCAGAAGCGGCTCTTGTTATTGGCAGGGTCTGTAAAGCCGTCTACTAAGACACTGGTGGAAGACGCATGGAAAGCTTCCCCGACACGGTTGTTCAGTTCATAGTACACAATCGAACACCAGTGTTTGGGCTCTTCGTAGGCAACAGGCTGAACATCTGAAAACAGAAGAGAGGTTCAATAACTGACTATCTGAAACACCAAGTCCTTTGTAAACTTACCATCTGTCCTAACCGAGCGTTATATGACAAAGAGAATGAGACACTCATTTAAACTTCACTGACATTCTTGGCTTAGAGTCCAAGGCAATTATCTTGGCCTGCTCAGACCGCTGTAATAAAAGATCACCGACTGAGTGGCTTAAATTCAAGACAAAATAACAATAGCAAAACCACTGCAACTGTTTCTCAGTTTGTTCTAGAGGCTCAGATATCAAGGTATTAGCAGACGTGCCGTCTAGTGGAGTGTGTGTGCGTTTATGCCTGTGTGTGTGTGTGTGTGTGTGTGTGTGTGCCTGCGCACGCGCACTCGTGTATGAATGCAAGTGTGCAGATGTGTGCATATAGAGATCAGAGGTCAACGTTTAGAAGGTGGTTCTTGCCTTTGATGTTTTGAGTCAGTTTCTTGTTTCTGCTTTGCCACATACTCTAGGTTAGCTGACCTTTGAAATTTAAGAAATTCTCCTGCACCCACTCCCATCTCATTGTACAGGTACTGTGGTTACAGAGCTATGCACTAGTTTTCTGTGTGGTGGTTCCAGGGATCTGAACTCAGGTTATCAGATTGTCTAAGCAAGTGCTTTTCATACACGGAGCCACTCCTTGGCTTCTGCATCTAATCACGTAGAGACAATTGTATCTCAAAGACCCTAATCTCAGGAATTTATTTAAACCTAATCGCCTCTTAAACGGCCCTATCTCTAAGTAGCATTGTACTGAGGGTTAGGTTTCAACATAATCAGAGAGACTAACAATTATGTCCATTATATTTCTCTCTCTCTCTCACACACACACACACACACACACACACACACACACACACACACACACACACACACCTGTCACATGTAAATCCCACCTCCCAAACCCCCAGAGTCCTAGTTCACACCAGCAAAAACTGTAAGGTTCACACTGATGTTATAGTCCAGGTGCTTTCACAAGCAAGCAAGATTTGGAAAAACACAGTGGGAGAGATTACTCATTTACCCAGTGTATGACGCCCTGGGTTGGATTCCTAGCACTGCACAAAAGTAAAGTGGCCAAGAAGTTACCTCTGCTGGATATGCTGGGCATGATCTGAGGAATCATGTTGTTGCTTGTGTCCATAGGCTGGGAGTTATCCTGACCCATCTGATCGTCAGGTGGCATATAGGCAGGGGGAGGGGTATCAGCTGAGGGAAGAGAATGAGACATGTTAATTCCTCGAAGACTAAGGTCTTATTCTGCCCAGAGCTATTACTCTAAAAGTATTTCTTAATTTACAGGGTTATCATCAGGAGTCATTACTGAGCACACAGATGGAGGACTCACACTGCTCAGAGCAGAAGACTGCATACCGCATCCCCTGCAGACCACCACCATCACAGCCGTCTATTAACTCACACCGCATCCCCTGCAGACCACCACCATCACAGCCATCTATTATTAACTCACACCGTGGTAAGCCAGGACACCAGGATTAACAATAAAATGGAGCCCAAGGACAAGACTTTTCTTCTTTATAGTAATGTATGTTCAAGGAACCTGCAGCTCCTTCACAGCAGTTTGAGACACCATATCACCGAGTGCACACGCCACAGGTGACTTTACAGTACTGTCAGCACCATACACCGAGGCATTCAAAGCTCTTTATAGTGACAACAGTTACTCTACTCTATTGTAACACCCCCAATAGCCATCATGCCCTATTAAATGGCTGGGTAATTAGCTTAGGAAACTGCATGTTAATAAAATCTTTGGGCTTCCAATATTCAGAATTGTGAATTTTTGCAAATGATAGAGCTAGACTTACTTTCCTCAGTAACTATAAGACTGAAGAGAAATTCTCTTTTGCCCCAAGGTTTATATGGGATATCTTGAGACAGAGCTACATAGGGCACTGAATGGAAGATGAAGTATTCAAATTTGTTTTTGAGACAACTCTTAACAGCAAATTAAACACTTGCACTTAATTCCCCAATTTCCAGATTTTTAAACATAATAGAATTTGAAAAATAAAATCTTATTTTTGTGGAAATAAATTCATCAAGAATATGTCATCAACAGCAAGATCTTGTGTAACAGTTGACTCAGAAGACTGGCACTTAAAACAACCGCCCAGTTCTGGAGGTAGTTTTTTTCTTCAGTGCAGTCTTACCTGGGAGTTGAAATGGACTTCCTGGTCCGGAGCTTGCAGGGGAGTTGGGATATGTGCTGCTAGCAGGGGAAGGAGGATAGGGGCTGTTAGGAGATAAGGGGAAAGGAGTGCTGTTGGGCTGGTGGAAGGAATCAGGAAACGTGGCATTCTGGGGCATGTGCGGTTCATTGTGGCTCAGGTTCCTGAACTGAACCAGAAGGCTGTGCTGGGGGATTGAATTCATTGTGACGAGGCACTAACACTGGAGGTAAGACTGAAAGAAAAACAAGAATCAATCAGGAAAACAAGTCACAGCCAATCAGGAACCTTTTAGGGGCAGTGATTAAAGTTTACTGGTAGGAGGGACAGAATCTGGATTTGTATTTACGTCATAACCAAACCCAAAAACCTTTAGCATTCAGCCTATGTGAAGGACTCTGGAAACAGAGAGTCCACAAGGAAGGCATTTTCCATCTGTAGCACATACGTCATCCAAAAACAACCATAATAAGCATTTAATGCAATTAATGAGAATTAAAGAAATACCCACGTCCAGCCAGCAGAGTACCAAATACTGTGAAAATAATAACACCCGCAGATACTAGAAGCAGAGAGGCAGACGGGAGGGGAAGACACAGTCACTGATCTAGACAGATGTAAGATTACAGAGGGAGCTGAAGTCAGTATGTGGATCCCTGAGAACTCTGCATTCCCAATGCTGAACACTTTCAGAGTCAGTCAGGGCTCGTGTTTAGCATTCAGAGAACTGGTTAAGGTCTCCTCAATGAAGCAACAATTCTCCAGAGTAAAAAGGCCTTCCCTTCAAAATCAGTCCTCTAAGTACAACTTCATCTGTAGTCCTTTCTGATTGTTTATTCTAATGACTTGGCCATTGGATTTTTGAAGTTTGGAGCTCTAAGTAGCTGTCTGCTTGAACATTTCTCCTCTCTGGCCACTCCCCACATGCTCTATCTGGATCCCTCTGGAGGACGTGTTACAATCTCTCAGCATTTAAATGAGTTGGTTTTCCACTATTCAATTGTCTACTTTCTCTAACTCCATCACTAGTAGCTGATTATCTTCCCCTATAGGAACCTAAGCATACCAGTTCATCTCCTTTACAACTTTCTTTAGTTGATGTGATGGTTTACGTATGCTGGGCCAAAGGAGTGGCACTATTAGAAGGTAGCCCTATTGAAGTAGATGTGGCCTTACTGGAGTAGTCTGAAACTCCATTTTCAGGGGACCTGATGCCCTCTTCTAGCTTCTTCCCCACCAGGCAAACACATGACATGTAATTGGATAAATCTCTCCCTTCAGCATATTGCCTATGACTTGCTTCTAACCAACAGAATTATGGGCAAAGTAACGGGGAAGTGTTTAAGAATTCAATGCCCTCTCACAGGAAAATTCTCATTCCTGGCTCTGGAGAAGACAGAGCATCATCACATGCGTGCATGTCAGCACAGTCTGGTAGAGAGAAAACCTACTACTGTAAGAGAGAGTGGCAGCACAGGAACAAACATAACTGAGGTGAACTACTGAGGCAGAAGCCATGCAATAAAGCGAATGAAGGTAGTCTCCAGCCAATAACCAGCAAAGCGTCCACTGGACTGTTCAGGAACCAAATCTTGTCACTACCTCTGCGAGCTTGGAAGTGACCCCTCACCTATCTGAACTTCAGGCTGGGGTGTAGCTCCACAGTAGAGTTCAGCCCTGACCAACACCTTGATTACAAACTCACAAAAGATGCTGCTAAGGTGACTAAAGCCAGACCCCCAGAAAATATAAGGTAATGCACGTGCGTTGTGTTTAAACTCCCACATGTGTGGCTATTTATCATGTAGCAACTAAAATAACCAAGAACCCAACTTGTGTCTCAGCTGCTGTGGGGAATCTATCTTGCAAAGTTCCTGGGCTGGAAACGTAATTTCCAATGTGGCAATGTGGGGAGGTGGTCTCACAGAAGTACCAAGATGTCCTCAATATGGGGAGGTGGTCTCACAGAAGTACCGAGATGTCCTCACTGTGGATGTGTCTCTGATACATGAACGGGTTGCTCAGGCTGGGGTGTAGCTCCACAGTAGAGTACGTGCTTAAAATGCACAAGACTCTGGCTTTGATGCTGGCACCAAAGGAAAACTAAAGTAGGTTTCTTTACACATCTCCGTTCCCCTCCGTCCTCTCTGGCTCACTCACACCCATGCCATCCTTCTGTTCTAGGGTAGAGTTCATTACAAGACCCTCACCATATGGTCTCCTAATCCCTTGCTCTCTACCTTCCAATTTCTATTGTTACTATTTAACAAAGGCTAAAGTAACCTTTTAGCTTGCAAAGCTAATTACATGCAAACTGGGGAGATACATGTTGGCTTTGTTTTTAATTCTTTTCAGGAGAGTGAATTTATCCAGACTGTGTGATAATCTGCTACAGAAGCAATCAAAGGACTAAGACATCAGTTTATGTAATTCACTGCAAAAAAAATACTGACCACTGTACCTAGTAAAGCGCATTATTCTAGACATCGAAGAATGAGAAATGGTTAAGGAAAGACCTCCCTCCTGACTCCCAAGGGTTGTCCTCTGATCTTAACATGTGCCATGACATAAACATAAACACACAGACACACAGACACACACAGACACACACACACAGACACACACAGACACACACACACACACACACACACACACACACACACACACACACACACAAAAAAAAAAAAAATAATTTGGTGAAAAAGACATGTAGAGAGAGAAAATGTAAAGCCAGAAAAGTCGGCAATGTGTGACAACAAAGTTCTCAAACAGGAGAGAAGGACCTAGTGCAAACGTGGAACCTGTGTTTAGCATGACAGAGACATGTAAACCACAGAAAGAAAATGGGTGTTATTAGAGAAAGTGAGGATCAATAGCAGTCAAGAGTTAAATGTCTCAAAAACTAAATTTAAAAGCTAAAATTCCTTCTAAGATGGAATCTTTAACACAGCCTTTTAGCTAATAAGTCTAGCTATATGCAAACTGGTGAGAGACATGTTAATGTTTTGTTTTAATTCTCAGTACACTGAAACTTACCTGGACTCTCCACTCTCTTATAGTGGTATGGATTGATACAAACTTCCTTTTGCTTCGATCCAAAAGGAAACTCACAAATATCCAAAGGCTTTAGCTCATGATGGCTCTGCAAATCCGGCCAGCGCCAAACACGGCAATATATAACGTGGGGCAAGCCTTTCCTGTGAGAGACTTGCAAACGGCCGTCCAAGGACCTGGGGATAGTGACACACTTGCTTGGCTGTCCTGGGCTGCTCAAGGCTTTCTCCAACTCCTCCATGGCGCCCTTCTTCTTCTTCAGCTTTTTCACTAAAGCATCCACGGCCTTTTCTGCCCATTTTTCTTCCTCATCACCTTGTTTCCAGCCCAATAATCGCTTCACGGCTGGACTAGTGAAAGAAAACAGGCTGGCCATTGACGTCATTTGATACGAATCGTCAGAGCCTTTCCTGTAATCAAAGTCAGTAGACACGAAAAGCAGAATCGCAGGAGAAGAGTCACATGCAGGCCTCAAGCACAAGGTCCCAGTGGAGGGGGAGTGACATTTAACTTTAAGGATCCCATATGCTTCTTCATTAGGACAAGTCCTGAAAGAGAAGGCAAAAGGAGCCTAATTCAGTCTAAGAAGACTTGTCAGCCAAGTGATGAACTTTTTATCAGAAGAGAAGTAGAAAAGCATTCAAAGTAAAACAGAAAGCGTAAAACCAAAAACCAAAAATGTCTCTCAAGTTCCTGTAGCCACCCACTCCCTTCAGTGGCAAAGCAGAGGTTCACAGGGCCATCTAAGATGAGCAGACACAGAATAAGAGTTGTCATATGATGTACCAACCTGTCAAACACAGCCTAACACATATCACTACCAGGAGAGGGTCAACTATCTATTTTTAAAACTAAAAATAGTGAGGAGATTTAGAACACAAATGTTATTCAATTCCTCAAAATGGCAGTTTGTACTTTTACATCACCGGAACACCAACTGCAATTAAAAAGACTGTGAAATAGCAGGTCAATGTTTAGAAAATGTACTCCAAATAAAAACTGTTTAATCAAGAAAGGCAAGGAATACTAGCAGACTCGATATGAAGCATTGCCTGATACCAAAGCCAGGTGAGAACCTGACACAAGAAGCAAGAAAGCTATACTGACTAACTTCCCTGAACATCAGACCAAACTTGTCGGTAAAATTCTTACAAACCTAATTCAAGAATACATTACGAAGCTGACACCTGTACCATTTTGGTATCATTCCATGAATGCGTGAATCAAGAACACACACACACACACACACACACACACACACACACACACACACACACCATCAGTGTTGGATGTGATACAACATTCAAACATACTTAAGGACACAAATCACACCAGCATCTCAAGAGACGAACAGAAATCCCCTGATGATGCACCGGAATAAAAGCCTGAACGTGATAAGGACCTTAAGTAGCAAGCCTGTAGCCATCAGTCTATAAAGTAAGGAAATCTGGGAGCATCCTTTCAAGCTGATGACAAGGTAAGGGGGTGTGCTTTGCACACTCTTAATAAATACAATGTTCAATATCTTTGCTAGAGCAAAAAGACAAAAGAAAGAAATGAAAAGGATACATATAGAAAGGAGTCAAATTGTCCCAACTTCCAGACAACACAGTCCTATTATTATAAAATGCTGAGAGTCCCACCAGAATAACTCTTACATCTGCTAAACAACCAGTAAAGCAACAGAATCCAGAATCAACCCACGAAACAGCAGCTATCCTTTGTATCAGCAGTAAACTTCCAAGAAAGAAACCATTCTCACCAGCTTTAAAAAGGGAGGGCTCAATCTACTAAGGAGGTGACACATCTCTAAAATACTACTATAAGGACACTGAAGTCATGGTCATAGTGTCAGGATTAACACTGCAAACGTGGCCCTACTGCCCTAAGAGATCTACAGAGGAAGCACAATCCTTATCAAAATTCTAATCACATTCTTCACAGAAATAGAAAAAACAATAGTCCTGCCAAAGATTCCAAATGATCAAAGCAACCCTGAGGAGAAAAAGGAATGCTAGAAATCCCACGACACTTAGTCCCAGTTTATTCCACAGAGCTAAATCTCTACGCTACTATCAGGAAAGGAGACATGTGGGTCAATGGAGTAGAATACAGGACTCAGAAATAAGCCCACACAGCAATAACCAAAAATATACTAGAAAAAAGAAAGGCTCTTCACTAAATGGTACATGAAATTTACATTGGACATGCAGAAGAATCAATTCCAAATGGATTAAAGATCTTAATAGTAAGACCTGAAACTCTTCAGACTGCTAGAGGAAACCATAGATAAACCTCTTGAAGATAAATACACGCAAGGACTATCTTAAAATGACTCCAACAACACAGGAAATGGACAAATGGAATGATAGGAAACTAAAGGGCTCTGAACAGAAAAGGTAACAATTAGCACAGTGGAGAGACAGAACTGGGGAAAACTCTTCAGCAAGTGCACAGCAGATGGGATTGACACCTAGATAATGAGCCATAAATAGTAACACTAAAAAGGTCACCCAATCAAAAAGTAGGCTAATGAACTGACAGTTTTCAAAAGAAGAAATACAAATGGCCAGCAAATGTTTAAGTATCCAACATCTTTAGCTATCAGGGAAATACAAACTAAAATTACTTAGAGATTCTAGCTTACTCAGAGAGAAGAGCTGTCATCAAGAAAACAGCAAATCCTGGGGAAGAAAGAACTCTTGCTCGCTGCAGACCGGTACAGCCACATGGGAATCACTTCAATGGTTCCTAAGGAACTAAACATTAAACTGCCACTTGATGCAGCCATACCACCACAGGCTGTGTCCAAGGGGCTCTTTATATGCCCAAGAAGTAGGAGGAAGCAATTAAACATTCATGATAACACAGACCAAACAGAATTCTCACACACTGCAGCTCAGCCACCTTAGAAAACACTTGACAGCATCCACTAATGCTGAACAACCATCCCTATGGCCCACTAATTCTATTCCCATATATGTCTGACATAAATGAATGCTGTGAACCCAAAAGACAAGTACATGTCCACTGTATGTAAGTCCCAAATCATGGAAATGGAATTGATACAATAGAATATATCACTCCAGACACAAAATATGACTGAACTTCAGATATAAAAATGAAAAAAATTATATATCATTCTATTTTATGATATTCAAAATAGGCAAAACTACTGGAGTGCTTTTTTTGACTTCAACTGGTCCTAAGAAGGAATCCCAAAAGCCTTCTGTGGAGCTTGAAATTGTATCTTAACCTAGGTAATGACATGAGGTTACAGACGGATACCTGTAAGATCAGTATGCCTCACCACATGACATATTCTATGTCCTACTTACTGTCAATTAGGTTATTCCAAGTTCACCCTCTGCATGCCAACAAGGGACCTAAGTGCCCCCCCAATCAGAAATAAAGACACAGTCATTCACAGCAGAGCAGCAGTGCAAGCATCAGCACGACTCCAGGTCTCCTTTGCCTCCAAGGCGCACATAAGTAACGCACCAGGCCCAGTGGACTTGCTCCCAGGGGTCGGCCCACGAATACTGAGGCTTTTGAGTCTGCTACTTTTATGGTCATATGCAAACAACATAGTCTTTCCAAGAAACTCATGAGTAATTTGACTATGAAAAGATTAACAGAAACCTTTGAGAGAAATATATACACATACACACATAGGCAGACTCTCTCTCTCTCTCTCTCCTCTCTCTCTCTCTCACACACACACTCACACACACACACACACACACACACACACACACAAATATACATGAACACACATAAAGATGACAGAAAGACATAAAACATAGACATTTAGGATGTTTTTGATTCCAGGTCTTACTCTGTAGCCCAGCCTAACCCTGAAGTCTGGATTCCCTTGCCTCTGCCCCGAGTGCTGAGATTACCAGCACAAGCCAGCACACCTGAGTCCTGATACATATGTTACACATATTTCTGAAAAGTAAGTTACTGTTAATGCTGTTGATGCTTGTGGAAGGATGCTGTTACCTATTGTATAAGGAAAATTGAATGTTCTCATTCACATTCACTCATTCACTGTTTATCTTAACAATTAATGCATGTTCATAATTTAAAATTGAGCATTTCCTTCTCACAACAAAATTCAAGAACTGGGGGAGGGAGAGATGGTTCAGTGGCTAAGAACACTGACCACTCTCCCAGAGGACCTGGGTTCAATTCCAAACACTCATATGGCAGCCCACAACTGTCTGTAACTCTAGTTCCAGGAGACCTGACACCCTCACAGATAAAATACCAATGCACATAAAATACAAATAAATAAATGTAAAAAGGTGAACCACTGAAGGTATGGACTCTAATTCTTAAAACAAACAATCCCTCAGCAGTGCCTTTACTGTGAATGAACACTTTCCTGAGCCCCCACCACCACTGTCCCCGAGAGATCAACAATGTGGCAGAGCTTCTGTCCACGGCTGAATGCCACTGTTGCTTCTGTCAGAAGCCATGGAGTGAGGATGGCTCTATTGGCAACCAAGGGGATCTTGTTACTGACAAAGGTTACGCTTTCAATTTTTTGAAAAGAACACAGCTATTTCAAGAATCTCACTACTTCTTTCTAAGAATGTAGTTGCCGGGGCTGGAAAGATGGCTCAGTTAAAAGCAGTTGCTGCTCTTGTAGAAGACCCCAGTTTTGTTCCCAGCACATCTAGAGGCTCACAACTGCCTATAACTTACTGGGCACAATGACTTGGTCTTTGCCACCAGCAAGTCTGACCTGTAACAGCACCTGCTGTTGTGGAAGGAGCAAAGCTGATATAAGAGCCACCACTGCTGATGAGCTCTGAGCTGCTGCTTTTGGGTGAAAAGTTCTGTAGTAGCTGACTACATGAAGCAAAGCTCTCCCCTAACAGCATCAACACAGTGCTCAGTGTATCCAGTGCACAGTCATTTCCCTATGTTTGCTGAGAGCCGGGGCTGGGCAGGACAGAGCTTGCTTTAGCAATAGACCCGCGGCATGCTAATGAGGTACTGACTTCACTCATATTCAGTTCCTACATCAGTCTAAGAGGATGAGTTTTTTGATTTTTGCCCTTGCCACCAACAGCAGGCAGGAGAGCTGCCCCTGCCCCTCACCTGCTGCAGTACTCAGGAGAACAGGCCTTGCACCTCTCCTAGCCCTGATAACATGGGTGCTGTCCTCAAGACTAATGAACTGCTGGGGTGCATGGAGGAGCTAGTCCTACATATCCAAAACTGCAGAGTCTCCATGACAAAAGAAGAACATCTAAGAGGAATCCTGGTGAGGTTCCAGCATCAACAGAGGAGCAGAAGCCAGAGGCCTCATACCAGACCAACCGAGTCATTGCAACCAACATTTACAAGCAAAGAAGTGTAGACAAAAGGGTGTGCTGTGGGACCACTGTTACACAATACAGCTTCCACAATGACAATTTTTTTCCTTCTTTGTTGGAGGGAGAGATTGCAAGGGTGCATATAAGGGGAGGGAGAGATAAGTGGGTACGGGTGCATGATGTAAAATTCACAAAGAACTAATAGAAAGTTAAAATAAAAAGAAAAGAAAGAGAACATTTCAGGGCTGGAGACATAGCTGGACATTAGAACAAGGCACTGGGCTCAATTCAAAGCACCACAAAAAGTAAGTAAATAATTTAATGAAACCAACATATATTTCTTAGAGGAAGGGAAAAATCCAAAATTTTGAAACCTAAGTACAGACATGCTTCAGCCATACTAAAATCTTCACTAAGTAGAATTACATTTTTTAGAAAACATTCCTATTTCAAAATGATTTCATCTAATTCATTCGGAGATACATAAATTTCTAATTTAAAAATTAAAATTGTAATTTAAATTTTTAATTTAAAAATTGACCAGAAGAGAATGGAAAATATTTCAGGAGAAAATAGAAAAACAGAAAGTATCAGAGATCAATCTAAGCATTGACTGTTTGTCTTATCCATGAGCTATCACCACTCAACAGATGAGACTATGACGTCAGGTAAAGGAGAAAACGTCGTTTGCAAAGGCACTGTCATAATAATGACTGGTGCAGAGGTCACAGCCTCCTCTCAGAAGAGACACCAATCTACATATAAACTGTGTAAGAGTGCTATCTGCAATTATGAGATATACTTGAGGTATCAAGAAACACACGGCACTACCCAGTGTGCCCTTACCACAGATGAGGAGCTCTATCTCCAGATAGGAAACTCCAGAACCAACATCCCTGATCCCAAACACATGCTTCTTTCTGAACTATCTTCTGTTCTCTGATTTTACAAATGGAGTTTTCTACTTTCTGCTCAAGCATCAAGCACTAAATTACATCTCTCACCTCAGATTTCAGCTTTGGCCATCACTGGCTTAGGCTGCAGTGGTGGAAGCAGCAAATGTAGTTAGTGACAAGCTTAGGCAGCGGCTGGCAGAGTGCTGGAAGGCTTGTCCCCCAGCAGGATTACCCACAGATTCAAAGTTGCTCAGACCTACACAGTGATCTCCAGGACAGCCAGGGCTACATACCAGACCTTGTATCAGAAAATCCAAAACTGCTATGAGTGGGGGAAATCACAAGGTGGGGGTGTTGAGGGGAGAAGGGTTGATGGCAAGTGTTGAAAGAGGTGTTGTTCTGAATAAGATGACTTGGCCGGGCCTCACTGAGAAGGTAGCAAATGAACCGATGCCATCCTAAGGCAGAACAAACCTCCTCAGGGGAGGTGCACTCGAGGAGCTCAGCGCTGCCTGGGCATAAAAGTGAACGGGGAGAAAGCAAGGACTCGGTCACAGAGGGAAGAGAAGTAGAGCAGCCATGGGAGCAACAAGAGGTCCAGGACTAAGAGACGCTGTAGCAGAGAGCTGAGGAGGCATCTCAAAAACAAGACAGCACAGTACAAAGATTACTCTGTACTGGGCTCAGGCTGGAGTCAACTCAGTGAGAAGAGCAGGAGCTGACAGCGGTGCTACTGCTGCTGTGGTGAGAAGCAGACAACAGGACTCCTGATGAGGAGATACGGGCTGTGAGAACAGGAGTCAATAATGACTCCAAGGTGTCACCCTCAGCAACGGGAAGATTGGGGCTTGTCACCAGCTGACTTAGAAAGGCTGATAAGGGGTCTGAACAAAGAGGAGGACTTTAATGGTACACACATTAAATATATATAAAATGTTGCTAAGCAATGTCACAAGACTTCACCATCATAACATAGTAACATAGGTTAGTAACTCAAGAGTCTAGCACTTCCCTACCTTGACCAACACAGAGCCTACTCTCCAACACTCTTCCCAAGAGAAAAAGCACATGGTCCATGCTCAGACTTTTAAATTCCTAGAAATCGCGTCTCCCCCACTGTCTGCTCAACTCCTCCTACTGCTTCAACCCAAAATCAAAGACAAGCAAAAACATTCCTCAAATTTCCCCCAAAGCTTTCAATCAAAGCAAACTTTCTTGACAATATTACCCCATGCAAATCAATGCAAACAATGACCCACAACTCACCAGCACCTAAGCCAAACCTTTGGAGAAAAATTACAGCTAGGAGTTTAATGGAATCAATCTCTCAGAACCAAGGGTAAAACATCAGATTAGCCAGACTCAGAGGTAGAACCCTGCCTCCTACATTTTTAAAGTGCTCTCAGTTTGCTTCGGTTTTCCACAATCAAGTCTATTCACCAGCAACCGATCCATGAACATAACTACATGCTCATAAAGACAGCATCTAAGTGTTAAATGCACACACAAGACAAGCTTCACAGGCACACAGCCCATGAGCTGATTCCCAAAACCCAGTCTTTCATCAGCTTGGTTCTCAGGCCCATAAGTGATTCCATGCCTGTACTGGAGGGGGAGGGTGGGTGAGAATGGGGAGCTCCTCCTGAGCCCCTGCTCTGATGGGAGGGACTTGACTCATTGTTGACAGAATGTCAGCATATCCCCCTCAGTACTCTCCTGCTTAATCTTCTCTCCTAGATTTCTGATGCCATGTGAGTTTCAACCTCAGTTTTACACAGATGTTACAAAAGGCCCAGGTAAAGCTGAATTGCTTTTGGTTGTCTTGCCAGGTAACTGTGCGGTCAGGCTAGCCTTCCACCCACCCCAAAGAACGTGCATCATCAGAGTACAAATGGGTTGTGAATGAAAGCACGTGTTACTGTACATGGCTAATTTACCCTACCCAGTGCCCATGTGTACCATATGCTTCCAATGCAGAGGAAGGCCTGTCGTCTATTTCAAGGTTTTCTAGGCACTTCCCTTTCCTGCATTCCTCCAAGTAAATGAGTTAGCTGTGAAGGGATGGCTCACTGTGGGACATAACTTTCCTGTATTCTTCACATTCAGATTTACTCACAGCATATACATTCAGATGTCAAGCTTTTCTTTTCTTTTCTTTTTTTTCTTTTTTTCGGAGCTGGGGACCGAACCCAGGGCCTTGAGCTTGCTAGGCAAGCGCTCTACCACTGAGCTAAATCTCCAACCCCAAGCTTTTCTATAGTCCTTAAATACACAGACATTTTGCACATATATGAATTCTCTTATGAGAGGCAAATTACAATACCATTTGTTCTCCAAAATTCTTCATAGGCATCTTAGGATGGGAGTGACAGCTCAGAGGTTAAAAAAGATGACTCGAAGGTGCTCTGCCAAGGATTCCGACACCCAAATCAGATGGATCACAAACTCCTTCAGCTCCTGAAGATATGACAGACGTCTTTGTCCTCCTCCGCAGGCACCTATAATCATGTACACACACACACACACACACACACACACACACGCACACACAGAAAGAGAGAGAGAGAGAGAGAGAGAGAGAGAGAGAGAGAGAGAGAGAATTAAAAATAAAACTTAAAAAACAAGAGACAGGTACAGTGGTGCATGCCTTTAATCCCTGCACTCAGAAGGCAAAGACAGGGTAATCTTTGTGAGCTTGCGGTCAGCTAGCATGGTCCACACACTGAGTTCCATAGACAGGGATGCCCATCTCAACAACAAAACAAAACCTTCCCACATTTTAATCAGGAATCCCAGGTTAGGCAGCAAGTTTGGGAATCAAAAAGTTTGGGAATCAAGTTACTCGAAGCAAGCTAGCTGCAGATACACAACCAAGTTAACTTTCTAGGCTACTCAGGATGCAGTGTCTAAAAGCTCCTACCCTTCTGGTCCTAAAAACCAGTAGCCAGTTACCAGCAATCCCACGGGACAGACACATAGGCTGGACAGACGCACAGGCCGCACCTAGGACTGTCGGCAGGAAAGCCCCAACAGAGCAGGCGCCCACAGCTCCTCTAGAGTCACAGATCTAACACTTCACAAAACTTCTGTAAGGGAGAGAGGTCACAGTCACACGAGCACTCACACTGTCTTCCTAGAGAAAGGAACAAAGAAAACTTCACTATTTTCCCCAATTCTGACTCCCAATTTCAAAACCATCAAGATGAGCTGAAGAGGTGGTTCAGTAGTTGCTGCTCTTGCAGAGGAACAAGGTTCAATTCCCAGGACTAACATTCTCTTCTGAACAACTTGGATACCAGGCATGCACATGCAGGTAAAATACTCGAGCACATAAAAATTAAATTTAAAAGAGGACACCCAAAGTTCTGTAACGCTCTCAAAGTCCTCTGAATGATGAAAACAGTGTCCTGACATTTCCCAAAGCAAAATCATGTTCATTCTCTTTGTGTCCAGTTGTCTATAACTTTTTATCCCCCACATCCAGATTTCTGTTTCCCAGTTTTTAACCACTCTTTAAGCTTAATCAGCTTCTGTAAGTCCTCTAATTAAGCAGAGCCTGATCTAGACGTATCACTCACCCCCACAGAGTCTAAGATGCCCTGCCTTGCCACCAGAAGTAGACTGTGCTTGTACAGGCTTGCAGGCACACAGCCAGACACAGAGCTGGCCAGTCTACTTCACAGAGATTTCCTTTCAACACAACACAATCTCTGGAGCACAGACAGCTGTGTCTATAGCATCCATTCCAATGTCCTGCAATGCTGCTCTCCAGCACCCCGTGGGCACCTGAGAGCACAAGGAAACACAAACACACACCAGTCTAGCTAGCTTTTCTGTTCTGGCCATCATTTAATTTGCACTCAACTGTAAAGAGTGGAAACAGAGGGTAAGTTAAGATTCTCACCTCAGGGAATAGGAAGATGCAAATAAGGGGAGTTAGCAGACTTAAGTCTACTTGTCCTGTCTTCCCTGGAGTACATGCCAGGATGATCAGACCTCAAGTTATGAGCCCACCATCTAGGAAAAAAGGCAGACCCCAGTACTTTGGGAAGAACAAAATCCTCTGTGAAAGCACTTATCTTCTGAGAGCTAAGTTAACCGTGCCAAATGTGGGCTCTCCTGAAGCACCTGCTCTGAGGGGCCTGGGTGGCTGTGGCTGCCACTGCTCTCACTAGTTTCAGTTAAACAAAACAGCACACAGGAGATCAGAAGGTAAAGCTACAGTCAGAAATCTCACAAAAGATCAACCTATTTCCCAATGTCTATGGAATACCAAGCTAGAAATTAGTTACAATTCAGGCAAAGGTTGTGGTCACAAAAGATTCAAGAACATAATCTATTTACAAAGATGCACATTAATATTAATAACTAATGAAATAAAATGATAGGATCACATAAGAGAATTGTCCTAATAACAAATTCTCCTGCCCCCCTCCCCCCAAAACATAATCCCAACAAAATTAAGACATAGTAAACAAAGGCAGAGAGAGTAACTACTGGAATGACCTCTGTTAGAATTGAACCAAAACCTCCGACTTGGCTAGAAAGAAAGTGTTTGTATACATGTGTGGGCACATCCACACATTTATCAAAGCTACATAAAGAACCCAGAACTAGCTGATTAATTTTGAAAAACCTTAATGCTCTGTAATTACATCATCCTAAGTTGTGAAACAATAAAGGTTTAAAATATGTGACCTGTGAGGTTTGGAAATTAGACAGTGGCACACGCTGTTAGTCCCAGCACTAGGGAGGCAGAGGCAGGTGGATCTTTGTGAGTTTGAGACCAGCCTGGCCTACACAGTGAGTTCCTGGACATCCAGAGCTATACAGAGAGACCTTATCTTAAAAAAATAAAATAAATAAAAATAAAAGATTGGGGAATTAGAGAATCCTAACAATCTAGTTTTTTAACAATTCTTCTGAAAGACTTCTAAATGTTCCAATCAGTAATCATACACATGGCATTCACGTTTTGGTTGGAGGTAAAAGATGTACGGTGGTGGTAATAAGTGGATGGCCCCTGCCCTGAGAATTCCAATCGCTAATATTCAGAAGTGGAAAAACAAGGTGTAAAAAGGCACAGGTCAACTTCCAGGGCTTGAAGAACCAGCCTTCGTCAGTTTTAGTGAGGAAGACTCTTGAATCTGTGCACCACAGCTTCCGTAGATCCAACTTTGCTAGCTTTAACTTTTCCAGAAGGCTCCCTCCTGAAGATAAGAATCATCCCTCAGGCTACAACTGTCCATCACAGAAGGGAAAACTTGGCCAGTACCTGACTCCTTGGAGGCATGCTGACACACCACAGGATCTAAGTAAGGTGCCTTCAACACCTGAAGAAATACAATGTCCTTCCTACAGAGCACTAGGAGGTTAAGAACATAGGACAGAAATAAATGTAACACGGAGACAGTAAGCAGAGGAATGAAGGCTTGAGATTAGCTCTGATGTGGCTGTCACTGCCAAACCAACATGTACATCAGGAAAGAGCAAACACTGGTGAGTTATCAACAAGAGCTGTCATGATCCACACTGCACAAGTCACTGGTAGATTAAAACCTACCATCAAAGAATATGCATGTGGAAAGAATGTTAAATTAAATTTCAATGTTACTAAGAAGAAAAAATTGTAATTTTACTACCTGATCTTCAAAACATTGAAAGATATTTGTTCACCCGAGTTACAAATGTTTTCAGCAGGGAAAACAAGCTGCCTCTAACACGAAGGGCAAGAGATCACCACATGAAATCACGACGTTTGAGTCCATCATGCAAACAGGAAACAGGCTGCCCAGGTATAATTATAGTTGCAGCCTAAAGTGCCTTCAGGTTCAGCCAGAAATTAAAGCCCAAGAAGGAGGGTCAGCAGAATTTACTTGCCTCTCTCTACCTCGCCACAGACTGCAACTTTTCATAATACTCTCACCATGTTACATAACCAAGAACACACAACAATCTGATTCAAACCTCATTAGCCACAGTCTGCCACTGTTTCACACTGCAGTCAATGGATAACTTTGCCAGGGGGGGAAAAAAAGGCAACACATCATCTCCCCAGTTTTGTGGCACCCAGCACATAGAACCAGCTGAGCGGCTCCAGCTAGACTGTACACACGGTCTCACTCCTCCCAGGCCCCTGCTCTCTTCCTTCTTTTCACTATGGTGCTATCCTATCATGTGGACACATAGGAAAGTCAGAATGTAGGGTATACAGGTTCCAGCAGCTAAAAGAGCAACCCAACCAAAACAGATAACCAGAGGTGATGGCACAGGCTTGTAATCCCTGTGGAGGCAGAGGTAGCAGTTCAAGGGCATCCTGAACTACATAGCAAGTCTGAGGCCAGCCTGGGCTACCTAAGCTCCTGTCTGGGAAGGAAGGAAGGAAGGAAGGAAGGAAGGAAGGAAGGAAGGAAGGAAGGAAGGAAGGAAGGAAGGAAGGAGAGAGGGAGGGAGGAAGGAAGGAAGGAAGGAGAGAGGGAGGGAGGGAGGGAAGGAAGCAAGCAAGCGTGGGTGGGTCAGTTGAGAAGATTCATCTATGACCTACAGGAAGTGACAAAATGAATGGCATTTTCAACAAAGACACAGCAGAAGCTGAAGTGGTAATGCAGTTATCTAAAGACTGAGTGGGGAAGCGCAGAGAAAAGAGGTGCCATGGAAGTCACCACCTATCAATCATACACAAAATGAAATGTCTTTCGATCAAGGCCTCACTATGTAGCCCCCCCCCCCCCAGATAGCCTAGAATTCACACATATATCTACGGGCCTGGTATTAAAGGTGTGGGCCATCATGCCTGACTACAAAATTATTTTTCCTCTAAGCATAATATATACAAGCTTTCAATAGGTTAGATTTTGATAAACTGTTTCTTTTGAGTTGTTTTGGACTTTTATAATTTCACCGTTCATTTTAGAGGGGAAAAAATGCTACCAAAAAGGGTAAACCGAATAATGTGATTTGTTACTACTGACCACTAACTCCTTCCCTACAAAATCTGGCCCATCACCTCTGACAGAGCAGCTGAGTGTGAGACTGTCCTGTTCTCATACAGGAACTGTTGACATTCGGCAGGCATTATGGGCTGGCCTCTAGCCGAAACACTGAACTACTCTAAAAGCGTTTCTAAACCTACTGGGTTTTCAACTTTAACGGTAACTCGCATACACTAAGAAAATCCCAGCGCTCTTTGTTTAAAAAAAGAAAAACACAGCCATACTTGGTGATGGTTCACTCCTGTAATCCCAAGCACTTGGAAGCTGAGGCAGGAGGATTGGCCTAAATTCAAGGTCTGCATAGCAAGACTCTGTCAGAAAGAAAAGAAAAATCGCATGCACCCTTTCCTCTTAGCTTCTGTAAAAGCAACCAACAAGGTCCCTCGATCACCCACTCTGTTGCTAGGTAGGGATCCACTTGATAGTGCTAGGCAACAGGCATGAGGTGACAAACTCCACCAGACTTGAAAACTTTTTCCACAGAAAGATAAACAAGATATACTTAGCACCACACCCATTTAAACTGTAAAAGCAGCCAGGAATACGCTACGCCCCCCACCTCCAGCTGCTCAGGAAACATCGTCTTTTACAATCGAGATAAAGATCTAGCCTAGAGCACTCGGCCATTCTTGGCTTCCAGGTTGGCCGGGGACTCCTTTCGCCGGTGCCATCACCCCCGGAGTCCGGACACACGCTCCGGATAGCTGGCACACCTCCAAATACCTCGACCATCCTCGGCCAGCTCTTTCTGCAAAACTCAAAGTCCGGGCCAGTGAGCATGCTCTGACCGAAGACGGCCGTCACAGGGGAGTTCTCAAAGCTCGGGCTCCCGGCTCGGCGCTGCCACCAGCGCAGAGGAGAAAGGGTAGGGGGAGGGAGTGGAGTACGAACTTGGGCACGCATGCCCAAGTGAACCACAGGGACCCGGCGAGAGACAAAAGCTGCTTCGGCTCCTCACACAAAGTTTAGCGCAGCGCCAGAGCCTCGGCGGCGTCCCCAGAATGGCGGTGGGTCGGACCGGCGGGCGCAGGGGCGGGTCGCCGCGGGCCGGAGTGTAATTCCCACCGATAAGCGCCGATCCTTATCTCGCAGACACAAAGCGGCGGGGCGCGCGCTCGGCCTAGGCCGCCTGCGCGGCTCCGTGGGCCGGGGCGTCGGTGGCGCGCCGAGTTGGCAGCGGCCTCGTCCTCCTCGCGGGGCCTCCTCAGCACCCGGGCCTCGCGCGGCGCCCCGTCCGGTCCGGTCCCGCGCGGGAACCCGCTAGGCCTCCGCCCGCACGCCGGCCGCTTCAGCCGCGCGTGTCCCTCCGCCCGGCCCGGAGCGCCCGCCCCGGGGCCCCTCACTCACCTCCCAGCCGCCCGGGCGCGCTCTCCTCACGCCGTCGCCGCGCTGTGCACGCGCCGCAACTTTATTAGCAGCTCGGCTGCCGGACAAGCGCTCGGCGCCCGCTCGCCCGGGACCCGGATGATGGGGGGGCGGGGGGGGGCGGCTGGCGCATGCGCGGCGGGAGAGGCCGAGGCCTGGCCTCTGCGGTCCTCGGCAAGCCTTTTGGCAAAACGGTCACCCTCGCTCTACAGAGCTGGAGGGAGGCCTTTCTGGCCAGTATAAAGCGTTAAAAAGTATCTTCGGCCACAACTTGGCCGTTTTTATTGTCTTGTAATTAAAATCCTAATAGACAGAGACCTCTTGCTGGGCATCAGATACTGCACAGCTTACTAGATGCAGCCATAACATCCCGCCCAAAGGGGGGAAAATCCTCCGCAGGTGGAGACAGTGCTGAACCCGGAGCTGAGGACGAGTGTCCATTTCTGAGGACACAGTCCCAGCTGTTCATGGGACACCGCCCCACATCTGGAAGCAGGATCTTCTCATCTCAAGCTTCAGCAAGTGGAGGGGTGGAGGTGCACGCTCTGTCCACAGGGTAGCTCTGCACTAATCCGGCTGTCTGGCTTCTCTTTCCCTCCAAAGGGTCAGCATTCCCAGAAATATGTGTGGTATCTGTACTGGGGTACCGGATTTGGACAGCAAGGGAAAGCTTTTTAAATAGTTTTGTGTTTATTTTTTTTAAAGTCTTCAAAACTGATCGCCCCGTTTTCTTTTTTAAATAAATTGGAACTATTTTAAACCTCTCCCTGTCAATCCCATCCTCTAATACCAATTCTGTATGCCCTTATTAAACAGTCTCTCGTCACTTTTATTGCCGGGGTCACCTCACTTGATACATAAATGGGGTAGTTTCTAGGTTGTTCCAAACTCCAACGGCTTGTTTCTGTTTGAAAGAGTAAATAAATGCTGTGAGGAAGCATGCAACGAAGCAGCCATGTTAAATGGTGATGGGAGAGAATCTCAGAGCTGGGGAACCAGAGAACATGGACTCCTACCAAGGGAAGGCAGCAGCTGTAGACTGTAGCCCACCATCTGCAGGGCGAAATGCGGGAATGTGGGCCCAGTATTGGCAGACCTTCTGGCTTTTCAGAGAGTGTTGGAAATTTATCTTTTTATACAAAAAGGAAGTCACACATTTATCTGATCAGCTTCCTCTTTGTCTCTTTCCTGGGCTCCCTGACCTTCGCTCCCCCCCCCTTTTTTTTTCTTTTGACACTAAGAAGACTCACCCTAGTACAAGCCAAACAAAACAAACCCACAGTCCCAATATAGCCTGCGGGCCATCAACGTGCAATCTAAGGTCTCCATCTTAAACATCTTTACTACACCATAAACTTTGTGAACGAGGACTCTGTGTGCGTCGACTCTGTCGTGCTTATTGATTCGTTGCTGTTGATTCTTTGCTGTTACTGGCTCTAGGAAAGCATGGATTGTGGAGCCTGGCGTGGATTTACAACTCCCAGAAGTACCTATAACCCTACCAAAAGAATGTTTCTCAGAATTGATGTTCGCAGAGGCCTTTGTTTACTATTGTGTATACCACTCCTCACTTCGAAAAACTAGTAAATATCATCCTATAAACAAATCGTGTGCATATTTGTAAGGGCGCTTTGTGAGCACCGGGGTCCTGCCCAGAATCGTGGGTATGACCCTCAAAGCGACTGTTTTCACTTCAACTGTGTATCTGCATGCTGATCAAATCAACGTGAGATTCCAGGCTCTCAGGTGGCTTTGTACATTCAGACCAGCCTTCAGTTACAAGAGATAATGACACAGAAAGGAAGGATGGGGACTCTCGGCCAATAGGACTCTTCCAGGGAACCGAGAAGCAGCCTAAACTTCACAGGATGTAGAAATGTCGGGCTTGCCAGAGGCATAAGGAAGTCGTGCTTAGGATAGTCAACTGGATCTAGGGACAAGGGTGGCACAGTGTGATCTGAACAGATGGTGCGTGACACAGGCAGTGGGACATCGAGATTTGTAAATAAATATTTACAAATATATATAAATATATATATTTGAGGTTGGACTGTCACCAGCTTCTGGGGCCTGACTTTTTTTTTAATCGATAGAGAAATCTATTTGTGGATCATTAAGCCCTGCAGCTGTCAACCAAGGAAGGTAGCCCCTACTTGCAGTTTGAAGACTTTCTCCGTCGCCCCAGGCAGCATGGCCGTGAGACCCTGGCAAGTAGATGCCAGGAACGAATAAACACCTTAAATCAGTGGTTCTCAACCTTCCTAATGCTGTGACCCATTAATATAGTTCCTTCGGTGTGGTGACCCCCCCAACCATAAAATTATTTTTCTTGCTACTGCATAACTGGAATTTCACTGCTGTTGTGAATTGTAATGCAAATATCTGTGTTTTCTGATGGCCTTAGGCAGCCCCTGTGGGTTTGTTCAAACCCCCATGGGATCCTGACCCACAGGATGAGAACCACTGTCCTAAGTGTATACAGTGACCTCCTTCTGCTAAGGACTACACGGCCTCAGTGTTGAAGTGAAGAAGCAAGAAACCTCAGCCCCCAGATGCTTTGTATTTGATGACATTCATTTTAAGAAGAAATCGGGTCCTTTCTCCCCAACTCTTTTCAATAACTGGTTAAGTTAGTCACTTGATAAACAGAATTAGCCTAAAGGGTTTATCCATGGCCCACTCCCACCTTACATGTTTCCCTACCCAAGAAGCAAGCGATTTTCAGGAAAATTGGAAAACCACATGTATCGTCTTCTCTTACACTTTATTTCTAAATGCAAAACAATTGAGGCAAGTTGGGGTTTGGCTGGAAATTTATTAATAAATATTTCAAATCCGCGCTTCTGCGGTAACTCAGAAGACTCTCCCTAATATACCTACATACAGTGGAAGAATTCAGGGTTTGGCGGTATCACCCAACAGAAGCATCGGGGAGTGATGTTGTCACAGGCATCCAGACCTTCACAGCCCCCCAGAGACACCTGCCATCCTCAAACAGTTATGGAACAGAGGGAGAAACACCCCAGTTTAAATAGGTTCTGCAGGGGTTGGGATTTAGCTCAGTGGTAGAGCACTTGCCTAGGCAAGCGCAAGGCCCTGGGTTGTCCCCAGCTCCAAAAAAAAAAAAAAACAAAAAACAAAAAACAAAAAACATAAATAGGTTCTGCAGACAGGATCCTTATAGAAGAAAACCTCCATTTCAAACTGTGAGAGCTTTCTGTGTGTTCTTGCACTGGCAGACCACGGCCAGCCTCTATCCATCGTACTGGAAACAGTGTAAGAAGCACAGCTACATCAAGCAGGTCTCCAAAGCCAGCAAGCTACAGAGAATCCACTCCTGAAGACACCACACAGGCCAGGGAGAAGAGAGCATCTACAGCCCGGCTAGTTAGAAGTTTTATGTTAGTTTCATGTTAGTTAGGAGAATAAACCAGGGCTGGAGAGGCGGCCCAGCAAGTAAGAGCTGAAACTGCTCTCCCAGAGGACCTTAGTTACACTCCAGAACCCACGTGGGATGGTTCACAACCACCTAAAACTGCAGCTCCAAGAGAACAAACTCCCTCTTCTGGCCTCTGTGGGCAATTGCACTTAAATGTGCATGCCCACATAAAAATAGATCTTAAAAAGTATAGAGAATAAACCAAAGGCCTGCACCAACTGGCAATTACGCTAAAGTGATTTTTTTTAAATAGAATTGAAAGTATTTTCCAGTAAAGCTCTAACGCGAAGGCTTCCACACTAATCAGTGAGCCCAGTGTGGCGGCACTCACCTGGAGCCCCAGCACGGGATAGGCTGAAATGGGAGGGTAGTGAGTTCAAGGCCAGCCTGGACTGCAGTGTCAAAAAATCAAAAGGAACGTACGGAAAGGTAAAATTCATAACTTGGAAGCAGAAATAATAACACACAATAAGAAAAAGAGAAGGAGAAGGAGGAGGAGGCAGAGGAAGAAGAAAAAGAAGAGGAGGAGGAGGAACAAGAATAGGAAGAGGAGGAGGAGGAGAAGAAGAACAACAACAACAACAACAGCAACAAGAAGAACAAGGAGAACAAGGAGAAGGAGAAGAAGAAGAGGAGGAGGACGATGACGATGATACCAACTAAGAAATGACAGCTGTGTCTGCTCAAAGCCCGGGAAACTCTTTGAAGTTTCAGGAATGACAGCAGAGAATCCATGAGCCCCCACAATTAATGAGCACACTTTATGTGTGTACCGATGGATGAATTTTCTAAAGAGAAAGTTCATGGCTTTCATTGGATTCCCAAATGGTCTCCTGACTTGCATGGACTTATAGACACTTAAGGCTGTAGTTGTTTACACCTGGTAAACAACTAGTGTGCCTATGTCACATTCCTGTTCCTCTTTTTATCCCATCCCACCCCTCCACCCCACATCATTGTAATTAGGAGACTCCTCTCTGGGGAAGGCAGCTTCATGTAGAAGGCAAGAACCTGACTCGCCTGTCTGCAGCCATCTGCTACATTAAAGAAGACTTCCTGTGGCTGGAATCCAAAACATGAAATTAAAAGGGTTGCTTGCACCCAGAGTCGTAAAACAAAGAGGCTCTCCACAGCCCGGCTTGGAGGGAACATTCATCTCTCTCTGGTTTAAGCGGCATCTGTTCTCTCCTGCTGGCGAGCACCTCCCAGTTAACTCCACTAACTCCCGAGGCCCTGTCTTCTCAGCTTACATCCTCAGAGACTGCACCTCAGAGGAGTCAAACCATATGTGCACCGCACTTCAAATCCAGAACAGCAGGTGAAAATCTGGGAGTGTGAAGGAACTGAAGAGAGGGAGGAAGGAGACAAAAGACGCGTGTCTCCGGGAAGGCTTCCGCTGTCTGCAGGGTTAAGTCACAAGAGCTCTGAAGCCAGACTTGTTGGTTTGAAACAGGTCCGGCCATATGACTTCTATAGTGTGACCTTGAGAGGGTTACTTAGCCAATTCCTACTTCTGTCCCACTGCCTATAAAACAGAGACAACCGGAATATCAACACAATAGAATTAGCCTGAGTATTAAATGCCTGGAGCCTTCAAGGCACCCAGAATAGTGGCTGACACATAGCAAAGGCTAAATGGTGTTCTGCCTCCTGCTGATATGCCAGAAATCCCGTATACTCTTAGCAAATGCGTTAGTTACATGAAATGTATTCACTTTACAGGATATTAGATTATTGTTTCTCAACATTGTAATAGGTGACTTCATTCATCTGAAAGGTCTCTGATATCTGTTGCAAAATAGATAGATAGATAGATCTATATATAGAGAGAGAAAAACAGAGACAGAGACAGGGGCAGACAGAGAGACAGAGAGACATTGAGACAGACAGAGAGATGAGAGAGAAACAGAAAGACAGAGAAACAGAGGGGTGTGTATTCTTGGGGCCTGTATATGCTAGGCAAGTACTGTACCTACCATTAAGCTATACAATTTCTAAATGGGTGTGTTTAATTCAAAGGTGGCTATTGAACTCCAGACACTTAAACCCACCTTCACCCACAGCTTCCCTACCACAGGGCAGTGGTTGCAGAATTATTTTCTGCCCTCTTACCTCCTGATGCTCATTCTCCTTTCTCCTCTGGGACACCATTCCCTTCCTACTTTAACCCCAGTGCATACTGCCTAGCCAAGAGGTGGGGCTCAGGGCTCAGGAGGTTAGCATAGCACCTTCTAGGCTACTGTGATTAGCTCACATACGGACAGTAAGCTAACAAACACATACCATCCCTTAGGTAGATGAGAGATGTCAGGATGTCAAGAGAGAAAAAAGTCTTCCCTCTCACTGTTCGTGCTGGTTCTGGGGCTAACAGTGACCATCTTGATACCATATGGAGGAAATCTGTTTGGAAACGAAGCCAACACAGAGAATCAGAGCCAAGGTAACAAATCCTGCCAGAGTCTGAGTTTCTGGATCCAGCTTCACCTGAGGCTTCAGAGATGCTCCTTAGACTTTCCAAATACTTTAGCCACTTGGGTCTATTCCTGTGTGTGTTTTGTGTGTATGTGTGTGTGAGATGTGTATGATGTGTGTGTTTCTGCATGTGTGCATGTGTGTTTGTGTGTGTGCACACATGTGCATGCACATGTGTTCATACATGTGTGTTCTGCATGTGTGTGCATATGTGTTTGTGTGTGCATACATGTGTGTATGCATGTGCATGTGTGTTTGCGTATGTGCTCTGCTCAAGTGCATGTGTGAGCGCGCAGGGTTCAATGTCTGTTGCTGTTGCAGTGCTCTGTGTACCCTGGAACTCTGAGCCCAGGTCATCAGCTTTGAGCAGCAAGCACTTTGACCCACCAGCTACCCCCTCCCCACCAGCCTCCTACAATCTGCTTTTGTTTCTGCAAGATAAATTTCCACCTCTTGGGACATCTACCACCATGGCAGGCTCACCGGGTTTGTTAGGCACAGATTCGAACTTCTGATGTTTGACATCCTGCCCCTGCTGCCTGGCCCTGCCCCAATCCTCCCTGCAGCAGGAGATGACGATTCTCCACATCCAGCCGTGATGATAGAATGTGTTGACATGTACGAGTCTTCTGTCCGTCCTTGCTATGGATGGCACGAGGCATCTTATACTGTGGATGGTGGGATTTGCTTCCTTGCCTCTTGGGGGAACTTGCTGTGGTGACTTTGGCAGAGAACATGATGGGACACAGTTGTTCAACGTGTTTGATGCTTCCAGGGAGAGGTCTTTGCTACCTACCTTTAGATCAAGCCCAGAGCCAGACAATAGTGACGCTTACTTAGAATTTCAATAGTCCGGAGGTTGAAGCAGGGAGATGTCAAGTTTGAGGCCAGCATGGGCCCCCTAGAGCATATCCTCACACATACGATGGAGTTGACATCAACAACTCCCTTCATGGAGCCACTCGACAAGCTGTCCGAGCAGATTCACAGCCACGTGAGGGAAAACTCATCTCGCTCTACAGCGCACAGAGACTGTGGTTCGCTCTGTGGCGGTGGTCAACCAGACCCTTTGCTGTTATTTAATTACTTAGCCCTAAAGTCAAGAGGAAGGTAAACATGTACTGACCACCTATCAGGTATTGAGCATGTGTTAGACATCAAGGATAAGGTATTAGACAAAACAGATAAAAATCTAAGCGATTATGGTGTCCGTGTGTCATTTTAAAAGACCTATTATTGTCCCTTCAGCAGTTGTGGTGGGGTGGGTGGATTTATACACATAAGTGTAGTTGCCCAAGGAGGCCCGATGCACGCTGGAGTTACAGGGGGTTGTGGGCTGCCGACACGGTACTGAGACAGCAGGAAGCACTCTTAGCCGTTAAGCCATCTCCGGGTCATTCTTTTTGAAGTAGAAAAGCAGATAACTCTGAATATGTAACACGGTAGGTAGTAGGGACCTGGCAGGAATCTAGAGCCTCAGAGGGAGGCTGGGAGAAAAATCAAGGGGCTGCAGAGAGCCTGTGGCTGCCATGTGGCTGGGGTTGGTTCCAGAGGGCAGCCCCCCGCTCTCAATCCAGCATCAAGACTTGGAGCTCCTACTTGGAAACTACCTCAGATTCACCCACTTGTCCTCATGTCTGACGTCAACCAGCACTAGATCCAAGCTTAGCTCACTATTACGTACCTGTGAGCTGTCTGCTGCTTCCAGCCTCAAAAATTCAGGCGGAAATGTTAGCCCTTCAAGACCTCTCACTGAATTTAAGATCAAATCCAGAACCCCTCCCACAGCCTTCCCAGAAGGTACCTTCCTACCCTCAGGTGCCACTCGCTCTTAGCAAATCAGAGCCTTTGTGCACATGGCCCCCTGTCCCTTCACCATGGAAACTTCTGGAATGCCACGCCAGGTACCAGAGAACTCTCTTGCTACTCATCAACCAACATCTCTTCTTAAATATGTGTTTCTCACAAAGGCTGTTCCTTGCCACCTCTGTGCTCCCTCCCTCCCTCTCTACCATGTCTGCGTTGCGGCTCTCCGTTCCATGCTCAGAGAACATCCAGTTCCTGCCTTGCTGGGATTCGTGTCTCACAGGTCAGGACTTGATCAAAGTCTGCATATCCCACTGTAATTAAGTTCTGCTTCACGACTAAATGCAGGCCCTCAATTACTATGTACTAAGGTGTGACTCCCTTCTTCCTGGGACAGAGAAATCAACCTTTAGATTTAGCATTCATTCATTCATTCATTCATTCATTCATTCATGCATGCATGTGTGCAATATAAGAGTATGTGTGCAAAAGGGTTAGGAGATGGCCGGTCCAGAAAGTATTTTCCACACAATCTTTAAGACCCAAGTGCACATCCCCGGTACCCATGTAAAGAACTCGGCATAGCAGTTTGTGCCTGGAATCCCAGCACGAAGGGGCTGAAGACGGAAAGACCCCTTGGGCTTTCAGGGCAGACAGTCTAACTGGATGGACAGCTCCAAGTTCAGTGAGTGACCCCTGCCTAAAAAAAAATAGGGTGAGAAGTGATTAGGGAATATAGATACCCAACATCAACTTCTGGTGTCCACAGCTTCACAAGTGTGTACACGCACACTCACGACACACACACACACACACTCACATGCACTCTCTCACACATATACTCACAACACATACCCTCATACATACATTCACCCACACTCTCACACAGGCTCACACACTCACATACACACACTCATGCACACATTCTCTCACACACAATACACCAATGTGCATGTGAACAAGCACACCTACTCACACACTGTCTCACATGTACACACTCACACTAATGCACATGTGAGCACACACACTCTCTCACATGCTCACACATACTCACATTACACACATGCGCTCACATATATGCTCTCCCTCACACACACAATATACTAATACACATGTGCATGAACACACACACACACACACACACACACACACACACACACACACACAGAGAGGCAGTGACTCCTATCTGCTAGGCATTGTGCCAAGCAATGGGGATTGTGCTAAATGAGGTGTCAAACATCAAGCATACAAAGGTGTTTTTCCTGCCCTAGTGACAATCCCAGTGTCTCCCAGTCTCCCAGTCTCCCAGTCTCCCAGTCTCCCAGTCTCCCAGTCTCCCAGTCTCCCAGTCTCCCAGTCTCCCAGTCTCCCAGTCTCTAGCTTCCAGTCTCCTGGGCATGCTTGCTGTGTTTTGTCTTCAAATTTCTCAAATATTTCATGTGAGAACTAGAAATGAGAAAATCAAAATCTGTCCTTTTCAATCTGCCAACCCGACTGTTCCCCCGTGGAGCAGATGAGTGGAAGCTTTAAGGAGCTCCTTGCCTGGCAAGGGTCAGCCATGAATATGGACCATTCAGTTGAAAAAAAAAGCAAAGTAATAAACTTTTTCACCCTTAAGTAATGAAACCACTCACTGTCGTCATTCAAATGCTAAGTTTAATCGGACTTACTGTAGACAACTCTTCCTGAAATATGGACTTTAAAAAAGGACCTTCAGGGGCTGGAGAGATAGCTCAGTGGTTAAGAGCACTGACTGCCCTTCCAGAGGTCCTGAGTTCAATTCCCAGCAACCACACGGTGGCTCACAACCATCTGTAATGGGATCCGATGCCCTCTTCTAGTGTGTCTGAGGACAGCTACAGTGTACTTATATAGAATAAATAAATAAATCTTAAAAAAAAAAAAGACCTTCTGGACTTGGTATGATGGCAGAAACAGAAGGACCATGAGTTCAAAGCCAACCTGGGTTTATAAAGAAACCCTGTTCAAAAAGAAAAAGGGGGGTGGGGAGAGGAGAAGGAGGGGGAGGGGCAGGGAGGGACAGGGAGAGAAGGACAACCATCATCCCAAATTTACAGGTACATATTTTTTAGATAAATGCACATGTAGTGGAAGCTTTAAATCACAGAGAATAAACTAGCCACGGTCAGCAGGGAAAGCAGCATCTTACGCACCACCTCCCCATGCACGTGGGAGCGATAACGCGCACGGAGCGCGCACTCGCTCGTTCTGCTCGTTCACGGAATCCCACAGGACACCTGCAACTGCCCTACAGCTGCCAACGCTGCCGTCTTCACGATTAATTAATTAATTATTTAATTAAGAAGCTACAGTACGGACCATTAAAACCCTGCCCGTGTTACCACAGCTCTAGACTGGCCCGCACGGAGCTTCACAGGTGGTTTCGGCCCTGCCTAAAGAGAGTCCTTCAAAGGTGTCTTTTCACGGCTGGAGACGTGGCTCGGTGGTTATGACCACTTGCTACTCTTCCAGGAGGCTTGAGTTCAGTTAGGTCTCACAGCCACCTGTAACTGGAGTACCAGGGGACCGGATGGCTGTCCCACCTCTTGACCCATCCCTTTCCTGATCTTATATGTCTCTTCCTTCTCGGGGAGGACAGATCGAGTCTTAGGAATCTTCTCTTGGCACTTGGTATTCCGGGAAGTGTGTAAAAAGAAAAGGCAGCTGAAGTGCCAGGCAGTGAGGGGTCGGACAGCCTTTCCACACGCACAGAAAGGGGAGCTCAGGGGAGCTAGTTCTCAAGTACACCCGGGTGGTCAGAAACAAGGCTGGAACCCACGTCCGGCTGAGCTAACCACTGCACGACACTGCCAACCCTCTTGGCTCCATGAAACGCAGGACCATACTCAACTTTATACTCCAACAAAATGGTGTCTGTGCCGAGTGTTAGGGAGTCTCGATACTCTGAAAACAGAGCTGGGAAAAGGACAGGTTACTAGGCAAAAGAGTAAATAAATAAATGTGTTGGCGCACATGACTGCAATTTGTAATCAGAATCCGTGTCATTTGGTGGCGGCAAAGTCATACAGAGCAAGTAGGCCATAAAACTTGACTCTAACAGCCCGGCGAGGGCCCTGAGCGAGATTTAAAGGCCCTGACTGAGTGGAGCCCGTGTTCCGACATGTTTATCTGGAGGGAAATAGTGAAATAGTGAAACCTGCTTATTCTCTTTGCTCGGTGGCTCATGCTTCTGCCGCTGTACTGTGGACAACGTGTGGGCGTTACTATCATGCCACATTAGAGACGATTTGGACCGATGCATCAAATCAGGGGGATTATTCAAAGTCAGAGCTGGCTCCTTGACTCCTGTGGCGCGGCGGTGTGATGTCTCCACAGCGGAGAGGAGCCACCTGCAGGGTGCAGCCTGGCTGAGATGGGAGCAGCGTCCTCAGACCCGGGCTCCACAGAGCACCGCTGTGTTCACTATACGCTAAACCCTGAAGTTCGAGTTTTTGAGAGAAATAAATAAATAAAGGAAGAAGGTCACACAATGTCTCCACTCTGCTGTGTCGTGATGGAGTAGAAGGACATTCCAGGTCATTTTGTTAGAATCAAGAACCTGTGTGAGTTTAGTGGACCAATGTGGCCCTGGCTCTCATGACCCTCAAGTCAGAGCAACAGTCAGCTGGGGTCAGCTTCCAGTTTCAGGGCCGCAGGAAAATGAGTGTTCCTTACGCATCGTGAAATATTTATTTTACTTGCTTCTGGTCGCTGGATGAGATTCTATTCTGATTTATGGTATTGCCACTTCCTTTCTGATTCACTTATTCCCTTTAAAAAACATTGCTGATTGATTGCCTTTTAGGGGCGAGGTCCAAGACTGGAGGCTTGGGATGGCTTAGAGAACAGTCCATTCAGGACCCCTGCTCGCACAGACTACTGCAAAAGCCAGACACAAATCGCTCTACGTCCAGTCTGCCCAAGGCAACCCCCGGCACACAGCCCCCCACACCACCCCCACCCCAGTGCCCTGTTTATTTTCCTGACCGTCTTTAGCTCTGCTAAACTTTCCAACTACAGCTCTCCCCTTCTCACAATGTCACCGCTGCCGCGGCCGCCGTGCTGTTTCAGCTTGAGGAACCCACCGGAGCCAGATCCACAAGGTCATCACGTACCACTTCATCAGTGATGCCCGCCAGCTAAGCAAACAGGGAGAGCAGTTTCTAGATTCAGGCTCGAACGCTGAGTGGGTCCTGCATACTAAACTTAGAGACTCTTAGCAGCTTTAAGACAGCAACTATAACCATTCCCTGCTTTCACAGTAGACTGTTTTTATGCCTTGAGAAGGAGCAGTGAACGTGGGCTCTTAGCGGCAAATGAGGTACGTCACAAGGATATCTGGGGGTGGGGATATCCTTGCTTATATATCATATAGGCAATACATAGGCTTCCTTGGCCAGAAAGTCCTTCTAGTCCCCGGGCTGACGTTGCTACCAGGCTTCTAGAATAACAACAGCCCCCACAGTGGCCTTTTGTCCTTTTATCCCCAGAAGTCTTGGCAGTTAGAGCTCTATAAAGAGAAACCCCGAAGGCCATTACTTACTGCCCAAAATGACACTCTCTATTTGATAGAAGTTCATGCCAAGTTGATGTTCTAGTCAGGAGTGGCTTCTGTCAGGCAGAGCACATCGGCCCTCGCTTGGACCGCTGTGGCCAGAACTGCTTCTACTTCAGTCGACACAGGGCTAAAGCCAACCACGGATGCAAAAAAAGAAGTGGTTCAGGTCACTCTGCTGGTGAGGCGGTTGTGTTGTAAGCATGGCAAACATCATGGACTTCCTGCACCCCCACCCCAGCCAGACCAGCACACAAAGCCAGAGCCAGGGCATCTACTTCGGGGAGACAGCTTTTACCTACGTAAGGCAGGCATTGCCTTCCAATCACCGACACACTGGACAGACTTTTATTCATTCTCTACTCTGTGTGTGTGCACATGTGATACACACACATAGACACCGCACTGTCATGGCCCGTGCCAGGCACAATGGCAAGTAACACTCGACCTGCTCACTCAGACTGTACAACTCAGCTGGAGGAATGGGGCAGTGGCCAAAGACCCTCACTGTGTAAAAAGGAACATGAGATAGGACAGCTACAAAGCCAGGGGAAGACCTGAAAGGAACAGGTATAAATTAAGGAAGGAGGATGTCTGAGGGGCATAGGAATCCGAGGCTTCTAAGCAGAGCAATCCCAGAAACACCAGCGATCATGGCGGTGACTATGAGAAACCAGACAGCTCACAGGGTCAGAGAGCAGAGTGAGGGAGTTTGCCCAAGTGAGCAGGGTAGGTCAGTCAGTGGCTGGAGGCTACCAGAGGGTTCCAGAACCGTCCCAAACTGAACCAAATGTCAGCAGTGGTCAATCCTTTTGGGTCTTAGGCAATTACTTTGATAGTGTGTGAGGGGGTGGGTGCAAGAGAAAGTGATTGCAGAGGGGGAGGTGTCAGGAACACACGGGCACTTAAACACCAGCCTTAGTTGTCATCTGACCTTTCAGGGCAGTGCCACTGTCTTACCCATGACTTCTACTCAGGGTCATCACAAGACCTTCCCTGCCCTCTCCCTGTCACGTATTGAACACCTACTTGGCTTTTCTGAAGCCTTGTAAAATTCCTCTGCCATGCTCTGGTCTCCTACCTGCACACCTGCTGATAGGCAGAGAGAGCATGGTCAAGAAAAGGAAGAAGCACTGAAGACAGGAGTAGGAGCAGGGAAGGTAGGTGGTGGAGCACGGAAGTCATGTGGGGGAGCACGGAATGCAGGAGTAGGAGCAGGGAAGGCAGGTGGAGGAGCACAGAAGTCATGTGGGGGAGCACGGAATGCAGGAGTAGGAGCAGGGAAGGCAGGTGGAGGAGCACAGAAGGCATGTGGGGGGAGCATGGAATGCAGGAGGAGCACAGAAGACAGGCAGAGGGAGCAGGGAAGGCAAGTGGAGGAGCACGGAAGGCAGGCAGAGGACTGAGTGGCTGTTTTCAATCTCCCGAGAGTAATTTTCCTTGAAGGGAAAGTCCGGGAGGCACACCCCCAAAGTTAACAGCAAAACAACTTGTGTGCACAGGGCGGGGGCTGCACGAGTTAATTACAAAATGCTAAACAATAAGGCTAGAACTAAGCCCACGCCCACACAGTTTGCTCCTCCTGACCTACAGCCGAGGATTTGCTTGCCTGTGCTTTGTTTCATTTATGGGGGCTTTAGTCATTGAATTCAGGCCAGCATTTCAGGAGGGCTGGAGCCCAGGTACGTTTTCATTTGGTGCCTGGCCTGTGAAAGGATCCTCTTGTCCACAGTGCCCTAAGGAACATCCCCAACTCTGACTCAAGGCTCCCAGGTAAGGAGTCAGCCTATCAGGGGTGAAGCCCGGATAGACTTTCTCTTAGGTAACATTGTAAACATCTCGTACTTAACTCTGAACTGGAGGGAAATCCCAGAGAGTCCAATTCCAAGGACAAAACTGGATCCTCTGTGATGGGGCTGCCTTTGAGGAAGGCAGAAAATGTAACCACGTGATCCATCCCCTGGTCCGGACCTGGGGATTGCACTCAGGATAAAGGCAGGATTCTCTTCCCTTCTGGCATGGAGAAAGGATCAGGTACCCAACCGCTTGCTACTTGGAATCAACATCTGGCCCTCCTACGGTAGAGACCTGATAGGACACGCCAAGCTAATTACACTTTTACATATGTAGATGTTTTTATTTCGAGGACCCCTTGCCTGCTTTCAGAGCTTATGGTTGCCCCAGGACCTCTTATAAACACACCATCCATCGCACAACAATGGCGGAAGCAGCTAAGTAGGAAATGTTCTCGGGGAGGAGAAGGCAGCTTCGCCTAGGAGAAGGTTCACTACTAGAAGCTAGCCACCCTTGTAACCGGCTAAGCCTCCATCTCTATTCCATTCCTCAGACCAAAAGAAATCTCTCAACTACTGCTGTTACTGGGAGGTCAGAGATAGGAAAGAAGGTAAGAGACGGGGACAGAGCAGGAACTGAGCAGTGTGGGCCACTGCTCCTATTCTTGGACTCTGAGGGATGGTTCTTTCTCAGTCCCTCCTCACGGATGCAGCCTGGGGAACTCTGTCAACAGATGCTTTGGGTTGGATCCGAGACCGATAAATAAATAAATAAATAAATAAATAAATAAATAAATAAATAAATAAATGGTGGGGCGATGGATGCATCAAGCCTAGGAGAATGGAGAGAAGGAAGGTTAGCCCCAAGCACAGGGAAACATGAGAGAAGGCTCTTCCTGACAGCCAGGGGTGCGGGGCATGTGGGAATGGGGTCAGGAGAGGCTTCAGGGTCACTTCGAGGGAAGGACTTGGGGCCTGTGAGGGTGACAGAGGGTTGGGTTATGTGGCAGAGAGGGGAGCTCAATGCTTTGAGTCAATGCTCTCTGGGTTGAAGAGGGGAAAGGTGTGGGCATCTGAGCTGTGTGCAGCAGCCTGGGTTTCCCGAGGACGGAGGAAAGCCAGATTATGTGGACAAGATACGCACGGTATGGTACCAGGCAGTCTGGAAGCTTAGACTCCTGCACAGTGACATTGACAATGACAGTGACAGTGACAGGATGAGCTAGGCTGGCCATGGCACACTCTTATTGTGCTTATTCAGACCCAGTCCTAACTCCCACTGTTTCTTAACTAGCAGGCGCTTGAGTCCACCCCACTGTTTCCCTCCTATCGAAAGAATGGCTGGTTAATAAAGAAGAACGTCCTTCCCTGTGAAGAGTCCTTTAACTGGATAAGTCCCTCTCCATCCATTCCAAATAAGATGAGCAGAGGCTGTGTGTGTGTGCACATGTATGTGCCCGCATGTGCATGTGTGCATGTGTGTGCAGGTGTGCCTGTGTATGTATTGGCATGTGTGTGCATGCATGTACACTGTCCGTGCATGTACTGTGTGTGCGTGCATGTGTGTGCATGCCTGTGCATGCACATGTGTGTATGTGTGCATATATGTGTGTGTGCATGCATGTGTACTGTGGTGTACATGCTGTGCATATATATACAGACATGCATGGGTAGTAATGTTAACAGTCGTGTGCGGTTCCACAGGAAGATTATTTTCTCTCCCTCATTACCTCCCCTTCTTATCTGTATCCCCACCTCTCCATATCCCTTGTTGCTCCACCCCCCAGCACCAGCGTCTGCGTGGAAGGTCCACAACGTCTCTTCTATCCCTCCTTGACCCTATGGATGTGTCTTACACTGATACCAATCCGATCTTTTCAACCCCACCACCGTCCGGATGCACAGCCTTCAAATTGTCTCACGCAGCTGTTAGAAGAAGGAGCAGCCGTCAGGCCATGACCTCCAGCTCTACCCCTCCGCTTGCCTTTTCTCCTCTGCTTCCTGAGCCCCATTGGAATTGGTTTTCCCTCTGACCCTTGCATCCTGTGTTTTCTCGCTCTCTCCCCAGAGCACGTGCTCGCCACTCGTGTGCTCCTCCCTTCCCACTGCCTGCCCGCCAGCTCCCACATCACGTGTTCGCCATAGCTTCCTGTCCTCTGACTCCCACGTCACGTGTTCATCACGGACTCCCAGGTCCCATGTTTGTCAAGGCTTCCTATACTAGAGCATTGCCTTCGGTCTGCGTTCCCAAACAGCCTCTTTGTTTTCAGAACACACATTGATCGGGTGGAAAGTTGTTTCCCTCCTTCTGCATTTCTGGGAGTTAGCCTGGGGTCCAGTCTCTAGCAGGTACTGCAAGAAAAAAAAAAGGTTGTTTGAGTATATAAATGAATGGGAACTACTTATTGGCTCATTAATTTATCTAATGAAAATTCGGTAGAGTGGCTACTACAATATGCCAGGCACTGCTGTTTACTTCACAGCAGATTTCAGATTCCTGTCTTCGAGGGGCTTACGCTATGGCAAGATACGAAGGCATGTGCATGATAAAGACCGATTAGCTAGTCTTTAGAGTCATCTGGGGGGATTTTAGAAAATGCTTTCATGAGATCTGACTTTAGGAAGCCTGTAGGGCATTTTTTTTAAATTAGTGATTGAAGTGTGAAGGCCCAGCCCACTGTAGATGGGGACACCCCAGGCAGGTGGTCCTGGGTCCTATAAAAAAAGGTGCCGGGCAGCCACGAGGAGCAAGCCAGTAAGCTGCAGCCCTGCACGGCCTCTGCATCAGCTCCTGTCTCTAAGTTCCTGCTCTGTTTGAGTCCCTGCCCTGACTTCCTTCAGTGATGGACTGCTTGCTACCTGGAAATGGAAACCAAATAAACCCTTTCCTCCCCAGTTTGCTTTTGGTCATGGTTTTTCACCGCAGCAACAGAGACCCTAACTAAGAAAGTAGCTCAGATGAGACAGGTGATATTGTGTAGATAGGTGACAGACAGATGTCTCTTTAAAGATTTGATGTGTGAGGCAACATCCAAAGCCAGAATAAAAGCCAGCCAGGTCAGGAAAGGGAGGAGAGAAAATTCTGGGAAAATGGCGCTGCTTCGAGAGGCAGTGGAACTACCAGGACATTTCAAGACACAAAAGAAGCCGTCAGAGGCAGACCCGGGTCCATCCTGCCCCTCCTCCACTCCTACAGTGACCGTGTGGGTGGGGCTTTGGGACAGTTTTTGGAGTCAACTTTCCGCTTCCTGCATGGTTTTCGAGCTCCTCCTGGGACCAGACAGCATACCAGGTGTTGAGGATGGAGGGCTCAGTACTGAAGAGGAGAGAGGGCCCACAAAACCAAACCACCCCTCCCTCCAATCCGGTGTCTGTCTTGTCCAGCAAGGTTCCAAGAATAGAGCTAAGTGGGGTAGGAAGCTGGGATCAGGTCGAATGGGCTCTCGGATGGAGAAACTGCAGCACCCCGGAAGCTCAGTGGTTTGATTATAGACAGTTGATACATTATATTACATACAGTCATAATATATAGTTATGTATATTATATACAGTTATACACACACACACACACACACACACACACACACACACATATAATAGACCAGTTAGTGGTCTATTATATCCAGCTGAACAAGGAAACAGGTTTAGCTAATGTCTCCTCCCATCAGCGAGGAGAGAAGGCATGGTGGATGTTTCTACCCACACTGACCACATCCACATATAGAACAAGGATGGCTTTGTCATTTTTCTGAGCCTGAACCCCTGTGTGTATGGCAGGGAAGGACGCTTTGCCCCTCTCCCATGGATCGGACGCTTGACATTGCTGCGCACAGAGCAGTCAACAGCTCACATTCGCTCAGGGCCGCTCTCACTCGGGGCTTTGTCCTCTCCTCACGAGGACCCCTTCATTCTATTACCAGGGCAGCCGCTGCTTCCCAGATCACCCCTACCTCTGTGCTTCATCCTCCAAGGTCCACAAACTCCCTGACAGCTGGGAGGATCTGCAAGCCCCACTTGTCTGACAATGCTGCCTTCTGGATTAAAAGTGTCCAACAGCTCTCCCTTGGCTGGAGGACGACTTCAGACCCCGGCCTGCCATCAGGAATCATAACTTCTTTACTGTCTCATTTCCCACCCCGTCTCCTTAGGAAATGAACACTGGCTCACCTACACCATCTGTACAACATGCGGGGCCCTCTTCTCGTTACTGTGGGCCACCAACACTGTCTTGGATGCTCCCTGTGTAGGGAATATCTCAGAGTCCCCAAACAGAACCTGTGGAGTGACATTGTTCACACACTGCTGCATTTGTCACGGGGACTGGGAGACTCTTTGAGACTAGGACATAGCTCAGCTTTCTCTTTCTTTCCAGTGTCAAACGACATCAATGCCAGGCGTGCTGGTTTTAGTGTCCAGAAACTGGACTCAGAGTCCAACCAGCCAGTCAACGTTTGCTGACTAAGTAGGTTCATGGGGTTCTCTGCTGCTCGTGGTATCCCCCAAATCTAGCAGTGGGCTTGGCACAGAGCTGGTGGTCAATAAATGTGTCTGGAATGAGATGGACAAGTCCCCATCACAGAGCACCCCAGAGCCATCCAGAGGCCATTCTTGGGGGACAGGGCAGGAGGAGACAGACAGTACTAGATCTCCACCAGCGATCGATCCTGAGTCTTGAGGATCTTTGCCTCATATGCCTATGAAGTCCCCAGCTGCCCACCTCTCTGCAGCCGTGAAGCTGAGGCCAACGATGCTTCCCCTCCCCCCATGCTGACAGGGTCTCCGGCCCCTCCTCTCCTAGAGAAACATGATCCATTGCCAAAGGTTTATATGAGGTTCCAGGCAGAAACCCCTTACTCTTAACTGCATGGTCTACAAAGGACTTCTGAACACAGGTAGCATTCTCTCTCCTGCCTCAGCCTCTCTCCTAAGATGTTTGTGGGTGACAGCCGTGATCTCTGCTGCTACCTAACCCTTGCTTTCTGGCAGTCCACAATTGGAGCAGCCACCAAGCCCTGAGACCAAGCCCCGCAGCTCAGAGGTGGCTGAAGGCTTTGATAGAAGCCACGAGACAAGCAGACAATATAGACCTTTTGGCACGATGTTGAACAGACTGGTGGGTATTTTGTAATCATCCCTATGTGAGTGAAGTCACTGAGGGTGAGAGCAACTTGATTTGCCCCTCAAGATTTGCTCTTTTCGACGAGGTCTCACCGTGTAACACAAGTTTCCCACAAACTGGAGATCCTGCTGTCTCCGCATCTGGAGTAGCTGGGATGATAGGTGTGTGCCACCAGACACTGACCCAAGTCACATTTTAAAGTGATTTTTAGTCAACTGCGAGAATCCAGGCTGCAAATTTTAATGCCTCACTGCATGGCTGTAGGCCCTGAAAAATCGTACAGAGGACGTGGCTTTTTAGATGATAAAAATGTTAGCTTGAAATTACGGAAAAGAAAATGATTCTAAGGATTCAAGTAAACAGGCTCCGAAATGCTTCCCCTGCTCTGTCTCAGGCTGTATGATGGGCAAAAAACACACAGAGCCCCAGCCTACTCCCTTCGCCCTTCTATCATCCTGTCCCGAAAATCTGCAGCGAAGATCCGCTGGCCAGCCCTGGCCACGTATTTGGCACGTGACCGTCAATCAGCAGAAGGCGTCCCAGCTCTCTCGAAGGCTGCGCTCCTGTGTGGTGCTGGAAGAGAACGGCAGGCAAACTTCCTTCAGAAATAGCTTTTTTTTTCTTCTATTTGTAGTTGGTAGACATTCTCGGTTTAGTCAGAATTAAGGAAACGACACTTCTCACACTTCTCATGAGGTCCAGGTGACCAGTAAAGAACGACCTGCTTCTGAGGCTCTGGGCTCGCTCTGGAGCTGCAGCCCATGTCTCCCTGGGGCGGACCTCTGCAGCCCATCTGCCTGTGAGAGCCAGCTGCCGTGGGTGGAAGGTTTGCACCCCTCCATATTGCCTCCGGCCCCCACCTCAACGTGATGTTAAGGAGAGGTGGGGCCTCTGGGATGGGAGCTTCGGTCCTGTGACTCTGCCCTGAGCGTCCAAAAGCACAGTCCAAGAGACTTCCTGCCACCGTCCCGTCCCCTCACAAAGAAAGCTCCAAGAAGCCAGGGAGAGGGGAAGAATGACCCAATGTCCAGAGTTCTCAGCCGGGGTGAGGGATGGGCTCCTCTGGAAGCCCCTCTTCCTCCGTTGGCTTGGACCCAGATCCGTTCACAAAGGAGAGCCAGGCTTGGCCCAGAGATCCATGGGAAGAGAAAGGCAGGGGGCTGGCCCTGCATCCAGATGCTTAGCTCACTGCACCCTGCTCAAACTTCACAAACCACTGAGCATTGAGACAGCACTTGGTGTTGGCATCGGCATCTGAAACAGACCCCTCAGCTGCTTGTTACCTCAGGTGCTGGCAAAACCACACATACTACCAGCAAAGGTCTCCCCAAAGAGCATAAATCAAACCCTCTCTGTCTGTTCTGCAGGCTGTACATGTACCACGCAGTCCCAGCCCTCGGGTGCATTTGCTCTGTTCCGTTCATGTGTTTGTCCTTAACCATCCTTCCTATGATATTTACTTACTTTATTTTTATTTAGGCCACAGGCAGTGGATCTCTCTCAGTTCGAGGCCAACCCAGTCCACGGGGCAAGTTCCAGGACCACCATGGCTACACAGAGAAACCAAGTCTCCAATAAAAAGGGACAAAACTCTAAATTAATATATGTTAATTAGAGGTCAGGGATCACAGGAACTGATAGCATGGAGAGGGCAAGAACCCTGCTGCCTTCCGTTAGCCCTCTACCAAGATGGCAGCAATGAACAGTTCATGTCTATTCGTGCAGATCCTGTTTCTATGCCCTGCTACCCCCTAAATCCACTCCAGGTAACACTCTGCAATCTTCTGCCTCTTAACGTACATCTTGAGCCTTTCCCCTCCACCAAGGACTCTGTACCCACCCACCCTGGCATGACCTTAAGCAGCTCCAACCAGATGCCTTTGCTCTGGTTCCCTCTTTACTGCTACTACAGAGCCGACAGGGCGAGCGTGCGTGCATCTGTGTGGATCTGGAATGGGCTCCTGGGCTATTGGAGGCCCTCCCAGGTATTGGCAGGATGTGAATACCTGGCTTGTATCTGTGCCTCTGTGTGAGCATGTACACTTCTATGTGAGCATGTGCACCTTTGTGTGAGCATGTGCACCTCTGTGCCAGCATGTGCTCCTCTGTGTGAGCATGTGCACCTCTGTGCCAGCATGTGCACCTCTGTGCCAGCATGTGCTCCTCTGTGTGAGCATGTGCACCTCTGTGCCAGCATGTGCACCTCTGTGCCAGCATGTGCACCTCTGTGTGAGCATGTGCACCTCTGTGCCAGCCTGTGCATGCTTCCACAGGACAGAGTTCCTAAGAGAAGACATGACTAAAAGGATGGGTGTGTCTTAGCTTTGAGAAATCCTGCCAAATACTGAGTGAGAGGTTTGAGCCAGTTTTCTTCGCCCTTCCTGGCAGAAGCTAGGTGTTGACTTGGCTTTTACTAAGAGGCAACTTTAGAACACAGAGAAGACGCTGCCTGTGCCTTGCCCGTGAGGATTTCTGCATGGCATGGGACAGTTTACATCTTCCAGCACTGCCTGACTGTCCCACAAAATACTAAGTAGAGAGAGAGAGGTGGATGTGGGGAGGGATCTAGGGACATTGTCTGAGAAACCCCGAGAGACAGGAAGAATTGGAGAGGAGGGAAGAACTAGCCGGGGAGCCTCCACGTCAAGCATCTCTCCTTACAAGGAAGTGTAGCTTCATTTTTTTCTGAGTAGATGGTTCGAGTCCCTTCTCCAACACACACACATACCTCACGTGAGATGCACCCTCCTGTCTCCCATGGGCACCATCCATTGTGAAGATGAAAGGTTCTCTAGAGGTACCCTTTGCATTCCTTCTAGGCCTTTCAATGGTTAAATATCCATACAGTGAGCTTCAAATGAAATGTGATTGGGGGTCCACTAGAAATGGGATCTCCATAGGTTAGACCTCAGCTGTGTGGGAAACGTTTAAAGCCTCTCCCTTCTCTGTCTCCCTAGTCTACATCCCTATTCACAGGACACAAGACTGGTATGTGCAGTGTGTGTGTGTGTGTGTGTGTGTGTGTGTGTGTGTGTGTTCTACATCTCAATTCACAGGACACAAACTGTTATGTGCAAAATGTGTGTGTGTGTGTGTGTGTGTGTGTGTGTGTGTTATATCTCACTTCTCAGGACACAGAGTGTTATGTGCAAAATGTGTGTGTGTGTGTGTGTGTGTGTGTGTGTGTGTGTGTGTGTCTAGGTGGCCAGGATATGATTAGAAGAAAAAGTTTAATATCTGAGTTTGTTCACAAACATTCCAAATAAATCATCACATCTCACCTGATGTTCAAACAAAGCCATGTTGGAAGACAGAAGACAGAACTCATGGCTTGATTCAGTAGACCCATCCCTGCAGGATCTGTCCCCATGGGAGGGACTGGAATAGATGGGAAGCCAGTCATGGAGTTTTCACATGGTGCCTCAGTTGAGTGCCCATCCCAGAGGGATGCCCTTAGGTCTCAGGTATATCCTAAAGCCACGGGGTTTTCCCAAGGCTTGACAGACCAGGTGCCACCCAGGTGACTCTCAGACCAGTGGTGAATCTGCCGAGCGTTTCAGACCCTGCCTGCAGCTTGGATTCCCAGGCAACTGTTTTCAGAATTCATTGGTTGGCTTTAGGGAGCTCCTCGGACCCACTGCCCAGAACCTGACCTGCTCCTGGCCCCAGGCTCGTGACTGCCTGCTGTTTTCCCTCATTACCATGGTCAATTGTACTCAGTTGTGTACTCAGTACTTGTTTAGAACACAAAGCTAACAGGAGAACCCCTTCTTAGGACTCAGTTACATTAAGGTCTGGGCTCTGGGTTCTTCTTCTATGATCCTTTCTCTTTCCTTTCTTCCCTTGGGTTCTGCAAAGTGAGCAGTTGAAGACCTCAGTGACATGGCCGGCCGCAGACTCTGGACTCAGAACAGAAGGGGCGCACACCTGCTTCCCTCAGCGACCTTGCTTCGATGTGCAGCCCATTGTCCTACTATAATAAAATACCCGAGGTGGGTTATTTTGGAAGAAAAGAAGTCTGGGCTGTGATTTGCTTTTGCGACTTGGATAAAACACAGACCTACACAAACTTTGGGGAGCAAAGGACTTTGTTCATCTTACAGATGATGGTCTGCCATTGTGGGAAACCAGGTCGGGAACTCCAGCAGGGCAGGAACTTGAACCATGGAGTAGCACTGCTTACTGCCTTGTTCCTTTGGATTGCTCAGCTACCTTTCATATGCCACTAGGCCTTCTTCCTAGGGATGGCACCGCCCACAGTGGGCTTGGGCCCTCTTATGCTCTTTCTCTGTTAGTAATTAAGAAAATGTCTCATAGACATGGCCACAGACCAGTCTGACTTGAGGTTTCCTCTTCCCAGGTGACTCTTGAAGTTGAGAGCTGATAGTTTGCATCAGTTTTGAACAGAGAAGTCTCTGATATGGGCTATGGCTGAAGGCATTACAATGGTGGGGGCCAATGGGGAAGGTCACATGTTCAAACAGAAAGCCCCAGACCAGGTCAGAGGGCAGGCTCACTCTTCTCATGTGTCTCATGAGAGCTACACTAATTCCTCCATTAGCCTAGGGGGCTGTCATGAGCTCCACCTCTTAAATGGCCTGCTACCCCCCACCCCACATCACCATACCTGAGACCAAACTTCAAACCAATCTTCGACAGACATGCTCAAAACGCTGAGGAGGGTGAGGTGCTCTCCCAACCCAGAAAGCTCGAAAACATCCTTCAAGACCTAGAAGTGTCTCTCCTCTTGGAAAAAGTCAGATCTCAAGGACAAAGAGATAGGTCAGTCCCTATGGAAAAATGCTAACGGGAGGGAGGGGGGCTCCTTTCCAGTGGGGACCCACTGCCTAATGGGCACACACACAGGCGCCTTCTGAGACAGGCAGAAGAGAATTAGAACTAAAAGCTTATCAAAGATCTACCACGTGCGAATTGGGGCAATTCTTCACATAACTCCTCCTGGAAACTATGTCAGACACAGACTTTGTTCCTGTTTTACAAGTGGAGAAACTGAGTCACAAAGAGGGCAAGTGACTTTCTGGAATAATGCTTTTAGAGGAGATATATGTCAATGGAAATATGGGAATGAAGAAAGCACAAAAGAGAAAAAGAGGAGATGAGTGGGGCTGGAGTCGGTGCAATCAGGTGGACCCTCCTTAACACCCCATTCTGAAGGCCCCTGTGACTTCCCACATGCCCTTCTCAGTGAGCTTACAATTTCCCGTAAAAAAGACCCGCAGTGCCAACTTGAGAAACAGAGTCATTTCTCCGTACTGCCTTTTATGAGTATTTTTCAACTCTGGGCCTAGTGGCACAGGCCTGTAATCGCAGCATTTGGAAGACCGAGACAGGAAGGAAGGTTGTGGGTTCAAGGCCAGCCTTGGGCTGCACAGCATGGCCTGAAAAACAAAACAAAAAAGGTTAGCTCAGCAAAGCAAAAGCCCTCCGCCACTAGACAGAAACATTCCATGGTGGCTGTTATTTCCTGGCTGGCTGCAGTGAGTCACCAGGAAGGGTGCACCTGGCCATCGTGAGGGCGAGGGACCAGACAGAAAGGGCAAGCATGCCAGCCACACAAGTCAACATCACAGAGAGCCAGGCGTGGTCCCCGGAACACGATGCATTCTGCCATCCAGCAGTAGACCCGGGCACGTCTTTCCTTTTCCAGCAAAGCCTCAGTTGCCCCAATTCGAAAGCAACAGAGCTGACGAGAGAGCTGCTTTCTGGGTTCTGTCCTGTCTCCAAGTACCCTGCCTTGGGTCAGGGAGGCACCCCCACCCTCCTATTCTCAGTCCCCACCGCCCGACTCCAGACTTCGAAAGCTGTTTTGTGTCTTGTTTTTCCGCAAACACTTTGATGTGACAGCATCTGCATTTATCTTCCTCCGTGTGCTCTTGAAGTTGGACATTTGTTTAATTATCTCTGTCTTTGATCAAAGTCTCTAGAAGTCTCTGGGCTTCCTTAGCCCTGAATCTAGTGATAGAACAAATACATCCAGGAAGAGGACAGCTGCCCTCCCCCAAAACACCCCTCCCCGAAAACCTCAACCGCCCACTGGCTGCTAGGGCATAGAAATCCCGCACACGCTGGCTACTCTTGGCTGGCTACCTTTTGTTTCTCCTCCAGAGAGTGTTCCTGTGTCTGAGCTGAAGGAGATGGAGCGTGAAGAAGCTGAAAGATCTAACAGAGAGGAACAGCCGGAAGTTTGCAGGAAAGATGGCTAATCCCTGCCAATGGGGTGAAGAAGTCAGACATCTGTTTGCTCGTTTGTTTCCTGCTGAAATTTAGGGCAAAGGGGCCCCTAGAAATTTGGGTCTGGGAGAGTGGAGAAGAAAGGGAGTAGGAGGGAGATGTGTGTGTGTGTGTGTGTGTGTGTGTGCGTGTGTGTGTGTGTGTGTGTGTGTGTGTGTGTGTGCACTGTTCTGTATGCTTTCGGCTGGAAGCTGCTGCTGAAAGTTGGGGAGGAGGTTTGGCACAGCATTCAAAGCCCTCGGCTTCCGGGAGTGGGCTGTATCTGAGAGGCCCTTGCATGTTTGCCCTTGGCCCAGGACCATGCTTTCAGGAGGAGCCCATGGCTTCGGTCCAAAGTCCTGCCAGATAACAGAAGCGGGAGTGAACCTAGAATTCTTCAACCATGGGGCAACTGGGAGTGAAGGACAAGAAACCACAGTGCTGTGTGCACCCATATCCTTAGGCCTTTGTGTCTTCAGTGCTGCGTGCCCTACAGTGTGATGAAGGAGAATGGCCCACCTCTGGTTCCCACCATCCAACATCATCAGGGATATCAATCCCTATTACACAGAAGAAGAAGAAGAAGAAGAAGAAGAAGAAGAAGAAGAAGAAGAAGAGGAGAAGAGGAGGAGGAGGAGGAGGAGGAGGAGGAGGAGGAGGAGGAGGAGGAGGAGGAGGAGGAGGAGGAGGAGGAGGAGGAGGAAGAGGAGGAGGAGGAAGGAAGGAGAAGGGGAAGGGGAAGGGGAAGGAGGAGGAGGAAGAAGGGAAAGGGAAGAAGAGGAGGAGGAAGGGAAGGGGAAGAAGAAGGAGGAGGAGGAGGGGGAAGGGGAAGAAGGGAGGAGGAAGGGAAGAAGGAGGAGGAGGAAGGGAAGGGAAGGGAAGGAGGAAGAGGAAGAGGAAGAGGGAAGAGGAGGAGGAGGAGGGGAAGGAGGGGAAGGGAAGGGGAAGGGGAGGAGGAAGGAAGGGGAAGGAGGAGGAAGGAAGAGGAGGAGGAAGAAGGAAGGGGAAGGAGAGGAGGAGGAAGGGGGGGAAGAAGAAGGAGGAGGAGGAGGAAGGGGGGAAGAAGAGGAGGAGGAGGAAGGGAAGGGGAAGAGGAGGAGGAAAGGGGAAGAAGAGGAGGAGGAGGAAAGGGGAAGGGGGAAGGGGGGGGGAAGGGAAGGGGAAGGAGAAGGAGAAGGAGAAGGAGAAGGAGAAGGAGAAGGAAGAAGAAGAGAAGAAGAAGAAGAAGAAGAAGAAGAAGAAGAAGAAGAAGAAGAAGAAGAAGAAGAAGAAGAAGAAGAAGAAGAAGAAGAAGAAGAAGAAGAAGAAGAAAAAAAAAACAGGGTCTGAATAGAGGTGTAAGCCAACCTTCACTGTCAGGGCCTCGGCAGGCCCAATGCAGGCTCAGATTAGTTGCAACACCTGATGCTTCAAGGTCCCGAGAAGAAAGCTAAATCCAGTGATGCTGTGGCTTTGCCCTCAAGGTGCTGTTTCTAGGCCAGGTCGGATAATATCCATTGTAAAATCCTGGGGCTTCCTGAAGCTTCTGCTGGTGATTGCTGTCCCAGGGCATACTGTGTCGTAAGCCAGTCCAACTTTGGAGCATCACCTCCAAGTCATCTTCAGTGAATGGTTCTTGTTTTAGAGGAATAATCATTGGACTGATACGACACGAGTCCTTCAGCCTCCCGTGTATTGTTGCTTTTGTAATATCTGGGGAGATGGTTGTTATTTTATGTTTAAGGTGTCAAACGGAAGCGCCATGTTGATCTTCCTTCCCCCCTTCCTCCAAGCACAGCTTGGTCAGTATTTGTTGGGAATTAAGTCTGACACTGTAGGTAGGGCAAGAAGGCAAGCAAATGGGAACTTGGGAGTTCATGGTGGAGGTCACTGGCTCTACATACATAAGAAAACACATTTGAACCTTGGCGGGGGCGTGGGAGACATGTGTGTTATTGATGGAGAAGGAACCTCTTTCACTCCTGCATCTGTACACAGGGAAACAGCTAGGCTAACACAATGGTTCTCAACCTTCCTAATGTTGCAACCCTTTAACACAGCTCCTCATGTTGTGGTGAACCCCACCCCCACACACCATAAAATTATTTCGTTGTTACTTTCATAACTATAATTTTGTTACTCTTAAGAATCATAACGTGGATATCTGATAAGCAGGACATTTAATCTGTAAGTTACCCAGTGGGG